>NW_022987772.1:2020000-2030000 GCF_902827165.1 Trematomus bernacchii
CGTCAGGACAGTGTTCAAATCTGGATCAGTTTTTATCAGATCCGTTGCAGCCCCTTTTTTAGAGATTTGGGTATGGAGGAAAATAGAGAGGGTTGTGTTTTCTGACACTTGGTGAGTTCCCTGGAACACCGGGGACACATATTCATGTATAACAGACGTACAAAAGTGCATTTTGCATGATAGGTCCCCTTTAAGTTAGCAAGTGAGTTAATGTTTCTCACAATAATTCATGAAACAAACACAAATGTTGTATTTCCATTGACTTTTATGCAATGGTTTATATCATGTCATCTAGTTGGGTCCTCTTTTTTCAATGGAATAATGTTTTCTTCTGACTCTCCATGAACCAACTCCTAAACATCGTATTACAATTGATTGGCATAAGCATTTATTTACATTTTCTTTGGCTGATTTCTTAAAATATGGTTTAAATTTGCGATTCTTTTTTATTTAAACCAAACTAAGCTCTTTCTCATTCACATCATCCACAGAGCCTGGCACATTATGGTCATGTTTAATGACTACCGAGGGATGTATATGAAGTTTTATTTCACAAATCATACACTTTTGACATTCAAACATCACTGAGGCTATGAATGGAAATAGGGTGTTAAATGTAATTCTGAATATACATAAATCAGTGTTTGATTACCAACCAGTGGGAACAAAGTGGGAGGTCATGGAGTGCGTTGAGTTTGCAAAATGTGCTTTGTTCCTTCTTAAATAAACAAAAACAAACACTACACTTTCTTTTTAGACATTACAGTACAGCCCCGTCCTAAAGGGAAGGGTAACCCAAAACCAAACCGTACAGGAAGTGGAGTTTCAGCCCGAGGTCTCAGTTCCTGGCAGTCACCATCAACACAATTAATGGAAAGGAACATCCCAATCCCAATATCGACCGCAGCCATTTCCATTTCCATCTCACATCCTGATCAAATCAAGTTATTTACAAAGCCCAAAACCTCCCGGTTGATGCTGTGAATCCAATACAGTGAAGCAGAAACATTTCTCCCCTTAGATAAGATAAGATGTACTTTATTGATACCAATTTGGGACATTTTTGCGTTGCAGCAGCAGAAAAGACGAGGCATTGCACGTAAGAGAAATTAAAAGAGTAGAAATAAACTTGTACTAGTTGAAAACTTGTATATACTTATATTAAACTGTCTGTGTTCAATTACTATACTACTGTTTTTAGAGTTTAAACCCATAAGTACTATTCTTACTGTATTTTAAGGCTGTAGGCAGTCCAAAAAAAGGGGCTAAATACGGGAAATAAACACAAAATAGATCCAATCCTTCCGTACATTTGAACATTTTTCATAAACACAGGCAACCCTAACTCTAACCCTAATCTGTAGTTGTATGATGGTGATTGTAATTGGGATTTAAATGTTGATAGAAATACAAGAACGGTATTCAATAATTGACAAGGGTATACATTAGGGAGACGATTGTTTTAAATGAATAACATTGAATTAAATGTTTTACAACCCACTAAGAACAGACATTTTGAGCTACAACCCTAAACTAGCAGCCAGTGATAAAACATGTTCAAATTATTTTATCATGACATTGAATTACAAGGCACGCAATTTGCAATGACAATAGAGTTAAATCTTGTTTTTCTAATTCATACTCAGTGGTTTTTCTCGAAAGATATGAGTATGAGTACTGTGGCGCTGATCTTGTTTATAAAATACATCAAATGGCGCCCGTAAACAAGATGGCGTCGCCGACATAAACAACAACGTGACATCAGAACTCCATAAAAACAAAGCTGTCTCTGCCGTCTGACGCTCTGTTCGACTGGTCATCGTCCTGGAGTAATTATACAGTTTTTGACAAACAGAAATATTGTTTTCTGGCATCACTTTATCATTTTCAACACAAATACCTGTACTTTCTACTTCTTACATGTTGAACACAAATACCTGTACTTTCTACTTCTTACATGTTGAACTCAAATACCTGTACTTTCTACTTCTTACATGTTGAACACAAATACCTGTACTTTCTACTTCTCACATTTTCCAAACAGGCTGGTTCCTTTAGTTTGAATGTGTGTTTGGTGGCGTGATCATTATTATTTAGAGTCATTGCGTGCCTATTGATTTGAACACGATCCGTGTATCCATCATTTCCTGGTCTTCTCTAAAGAAGAGGGACCAATGAAAACGTTGTCATGTTGCCGTTGTTCAGCATGGAAACATTCATTAGCTAACAATGACATTATTGTTCTATTAATATAAAGGGAGGTCAGGTACTCTTTAAAACAGCTGCTAGTTATGGGTACTTTTTACTGAAGGACATTTCAAAGCCCTCTTTACTTTTACTTGAGTAAAGAAGTTTAGTCAGTACTTCTACTTTTACCAGAGTGTTTTTAAAGGCGAGTATCTGTACTTCTACTTGAGTAAAGGATGTGTGTACTTCTCTCGTGCCGTTGACATTAATCCATTGCAGATCTGTATCTGTGTTTCTGGATCCACATGCTGGGCTGTCATCAGTCTAGACGTCTGCCTTTGTTATTGTTGTGAGCAACTCACACTGCTAAAGCCTGAAGAGTGGGACGTCCTGTTCCTCTCAGCGAGGACGGGGCTGGAAACAAGGATTAACAGTCGGAAAGGCTTTTAATACTCAGCTGATCAGGAGAGAGAGAGGCGGGAAACTTTGTTAACCTGCCGCTCAAATCGTTAAAGGATATATATGATACTCTTAATTTAAAGCTACTGTACAGGATATCCAACTGCACTGGTGTAAAGTACCGAAGTACATTTCCTCGACAAGTACTGTTCTTATGTACAATTGACTTTACTTAAAGGTGGGGTGTGTAATTTATTTCAGAAACACTTGTTATATTCCATGGAATGCTCTTAACATCCCGATAGCAATGAATAAATGAAATGCTTTCAAAATATCATCTGTGGAAGCCGTAGTACTGTAAAAAGCACGACCAATCATCTGAGCCGGCCCGGCTAAAATAACTGGATGGCCTACCTGCCTGTCAGCCTTCCATCTGTGCACAAACTTATCTCGTGCCCTCATTGGTCATGTGCGCGTTCGTGTGTGTTGGAGGAGGGGCTCTATAAGGAAGTGGCAGATTTTTTCCGGTTGTGTATTTTCAAATTCTAGCGCACTCGAGCTGGTTTCTCCATTCTTACCTACCCTACCTTTAAGTACTTTAATTATAAAAAACACTTAAAGGGGACCTATCATGCAAAATGCACTTTTGTACGTCTTTTCTACATGAATATGTGTCCCCGGTGTTCCAGGGAACTCACCAAGTGTCAGAAAACACAACCCTCTCTATTTTCCTCCATACCCAAATCTCTAAAAAAAGGGGCTGCAACGGATCTGATAAAAACTGATCCAGATTTGAACACTGTCCTGACGTCAGGACGGTGGCGCTACGGCTATTGGGCCAACTCTCCACCAATCAGGAGGAGACAGCCATGGCCATTGCTGTTCGAAAGCGCTGGAGACGCTGTAGTACACATGCCAGGCCTGTAGGTGGTGCTGTTCTCACAGAATCAGCCCTTGCTAAAACAGAGCTAGAAATTGTCAAATTGAGCGAAATGAGGCATGGCTAAAATGCATGATCTGTTTGGTTTTTTGAAAAAAAATAAGTATAAATATGCCTTATATAGGTATGGTCCTACACTATATTATTCAAATATAGCATGATAGGTCCACTTTAATATATGTTTTAAAACAAGAAGAGGAGGAGGAAGAGCAAAAGATGGTGGAGGATAATAAACTTAAAAAAGGGGGAAATGTGGAGGGGAAGCAAACTGAAAAAACTAGTAGTTGACTTCTTGTAAATGAATCAAACATAACTGTATTAGGTTGAAAGCAACAATAATAAGTTGAACCTCATAACATTTTACGTTTGTTTTTTCTGTCTATCTATTCTATCTGGCAGTAATCAACCACTAATTAAGACGTGTAATCAAACCCTCGTTATGACACTGACAGGTGTGAGTTTCCCAGCATGCACTCTGCTGAACGGGTGTTTCTGGATCAGCTGATCTTTATCCCCCAGCGTGATGACACGGTGGAAAACTGCTTTACTGCGGAGACTCTTCAATACTCCATAACTTCCTTCAGTCACTTTATGCAACCCTTACTTTGTAATACTGCTATTATTGAACAAATGGCCAAAGAAGGAGCAAATGAATGCTATATGGGTTACGTTATTAGACTAGACTAGATTTCAGAATGAATTACTCTGTGTGTCCAATTGGGTTTTGTGACAGTTGCTCCACTTAAGAATTAAAATAAATTAAATATGTCATAAACATAAAAAGTTCAAGTTAATGTGTGCAATACAAATCTAAAATAAAATAAATTCTACAAACACAAGAAAAAAAACAAAATCTGTTCGTGTTGTCTGGATAAAAGTGTGTGTGTGTGTGTGTGTGTGTGTGTGTGTGTGTGTGTGTGTGTGTGTGTGTGTGTGTGTGTGTGTGTGTGTGTGTGTGTGTGTGTGTGTGTGTGTGTGTGTGTGTGTGTGTGTGTGTGTGTGTGTGTGTGTGTGTGTGTGTGTGTGTGTGTGTGTGTGTGTGTGTGTGTGTGTGTGTGTGTGTGTGTGTGTGTGTGTGTGTGTGTGTGTGTGTGTGTGTGTGTGTGTGTGTGTGTGTGTGTGTGTGTGTGTGTGTGTGTGTGTGTGTGTGTGTGTGTGTGTGTGTGTGTGTGTGTGTGTGTGTGTGTGTGTGTGTGTGTGTGTGTGTGTGTGTGTGATGAATTAATTAACATAATACACTAAATTAAAGTCAACCTCTCCGTTTTTTCAGTGTGTTTCACACCTCCACATTTCCCCCTTTTTGAAGTGTATTTGCCTCCCCTATCCTTTGCTCTTCCTCCTCTTCCTCTTCCTCCTCCTAATTCTCCACATCCTCTCTTTTTGCTGCAGCATCTGTACGCGAGGCTTAAATCTGGCCTCCATTAACTTACAGATGTCCATTTAAACTTTGATCCTCTTCAGTGGTCATTTGTAGACCCGAGGCGGTACATTAGCCCCTTTTTTTGTTGTTGCAAAGTACACCTTTCCAACACGGCTCCCATCACCCCGTCGCAGGGGTCAGAGGTCAGGAGGGAATCAGGGGGGGTTTTGACGGGTGTTAGAGCAGAGAAAGAACATTTTGTGCCAGCACTGGTTCCCTCCTGCTGGTCTCTAACAGGCTGATGGTGGGACCACACAGGCTGCGTTCTGATTGGCTGGTTCCTCGGACAGGGGGTCATCTCATGGGCACTGCTGATGGGTGTTTGTCGTATCGGAAAGACGGCACGTCCTAAATTCAGCTGTGGATATGGAGAGCACAAGATGGAAATGATTACCTCAACTGTGGACAACTTTTGTTCAAATATATAAGCAATCTGTCCAATCCAAATGATCCAGACTCCCATAAAACTTCAAAATGGACCCAAAATTCATCAAAGTACAACTACATTTCTTTGGCAACTCTCACTGCAGTAAAAAAATAGACACAAATAAATAAATAAATAAGAGTGGTAAAAGCAGAGGTAGTAGCGATGACAGTGCAACGAGATAACATAGTAATCAGCAGCGAACCGCTTCAACACGTGTCTTTCGGTTTATTCACGGCATTCATTTTGTTATTCTACAGTATTGTTGTTTTATAGTTATTTGTTAATGTAAACAACCCAATTTGTGTTCTTTGAAATTGAAAAGGATATTGCATTGTGTTTGTTACTTTCGTTGCAGTTGTATACGTCTTAAGTGTAATTTGGCTTGGTTTCCTATTTATGGACATGCTTTTATTTTGAAGGAGAGTTAGCGCTGTTGACAGGAAGTTGTTGTTGCTATGGAAACAAGATTAACGGAGAAAAGTCATATCTACATATAAAGACGGAGAAAGTAAACGATAACGTTTATGGTTAAGTGTTAGCACCCCCCGAAGAGGCACAAGCTCTTACGTTGATATTGGAGATTTCAATAAATTCAATAAAAAACGGAAAAAAAACGAATATCCGAATAACGAAATTGAAACCCGAATAGTACTCCAACGAACGAATATTCGGATATTCGGGTACAGCCCTATTGTCCACATAAGCTATAATGCAATTTAATGCTCAGTTGGAGAAAGGTGGACAAATTAACACAGTTCATGAACACGCCTGGCAGAAAAGAGAAACTGGATGCAGGTGTCACAGATCAGGTTTATTTCATATTAAAAAAAAAAAAACAGGTTTTGCATCAAAAGCCGTCAAATCATCCCGTTTGTTTTTCACTTTGAAGCTTCAACACTTCCATATTTTGGTTCCCTTTTCTTCTGAATTGGTATCATGTTTTTTCTGACTGGGTAATTTAGCGCCAGCTTCTCAGAATGAGAAACAGGTTTATTACCAGGTAGGTTAACACATACGAGGAGTTTGACTTGGTGTTGTGGTGCATACATTAAAAAAAATTAAAACACAGATAGAAAACTATTTGAAGAAACTATAATAACATAAGAAATATGGTAAAATATAGCAGTATTAACATTCACTTCGTCTCATGAACAAATCACAATTTCTTCCATTTTCTTTTGCCTTTTTTCTCGAATGTTGGCCTCAAGAGATTCTGTATTTGATTCTCAGTATCAGAGATATAGTCAGAAAGGTGTCGACTATCTGGTTGTGCTTCATGGAGAAACTCAGTAACACAATGTGATGATAGAAATAATCAAAGAGTGTTTTATTGCTGGCAGCTACTGAAGGGATGTAACTCAAAATGGCGGTTTTTCCTCAGTTTTTCGGTCTTATAAAAGTGTATAAACACATTGCTCCAACCATTGAAATGCTGGTTATTTCACAGGTCATAAATGTGTCTTAAAATGATACATACATGTAAAATGATGTGATAAGTGGGTGATTTGTCCCTTTTATTCTGGTGGTTCACACACATTTGTCTGCAGGGCCTACATGCTCCACCAAAAAAAGTGCATTTCATTGGGGAAGCATTTAAACGTGACACTGCAGCATCTTTTACTTGTTTACCGTGCAACAACATTCATCAGATGTTCTTACTTCTGCACAAAATGGTATGTTTTGCAACTCCCTGGGAATAAATTAAAACCTCACCCTTTTCTCTCCAGCTTGGGAACAACTGGATTCACTTATTTTTAGGCAAAAAAGCCAAAATGCAAGGTGATCTTCAAATAGAAATGTTGATATTGGCTGGTCTTGTTAGGCATTCTGTTATCATATCTCCCACCTTTCAGAGTGCAAGCGTGAGTCACACATCTCTCGAGTCAAACCCTTTTTATTTTGTGTTGACAGACAACACTGTGACTTTCATGGCAGCCATTATGCCCCCAAAACACCCTTTTTTTTCTAACGGAGCACACTAAGTTGGAGGAGTAGAAGAAGCAGCAGATGGTTGGAATCTCTCTGTTGTGTTTCAAGCCTCGGGAATGACTTCCTTTTCCAATTTGACATCTGTTTTTGGGAGACTTTTTTGTTTGTTTTTGTTCAAAGAGCCTTGCAGTCTGTTCCCAGATCTTCGGCTAGTTTCCAGTAGTGTAAACCCGGAAATGTTGACAAGTTTTATGTTAGAAATGAATAGTAAAAGATCCCCAGAACATAGAAACTGCCGAATGCTAACCTGCTTATGTTGGGCAATTTGCACAATTAGCATAAGTTGTGTTAATTAGCATTATGTTGCATTATAGCCTGTGTAAACAATACAGATAAAAGGCCATATTTGTATTCTCTGTGGGCTACCATGAGTAGTTTTCTGACCTTTGGATATAGAGACGACAAGATGGAAATGATTACCTCAACTGTGGACAACTTTTCTTCAAATAAATAAGCAATCGTTCCAATCCAAATGATCCCCTAAAACTTCAAAATCGACCCAAAATTCATCAAAATCAGAACCTAGGGACCACAAATATGGCATCTTTTTGGTTAAGACTACCAGTTTGGATCCTTAAAATGTCAGAAGTGGATTCAGCATCGTCAATAACCTCCAAAACCACTTGTCCAAATCTGCCAAGCCATTTTTTAACTATTGTCCGAATAAGTTATAATGCAATTTTAATGCTACTTAAAGGTCCCATGTCATGGCCATTTCTACTGATCCATTGTTGAGGTATACTAAAATAGATTTATACCGTGCAATTTTCCAAACTCACATTGGTTTCTCATACAACATCTCTGTATAATATGTGTATTCGCTTTCTGTCCTAAACGGCTTGTTGGAGCTCCTGCCCCCCCCCCCCCCCCCCCCCCCCCCCCCCTCCCTGTGAGCCCAGTGTGCTCTGATTGGTCGAGAAGCTGACAGGCTCGTTGCTGCTCGCACACACACAGACACGCACACTGCTGCAGACAGGCTTGGCGATAAAGCTAGAACAAGCTAAACTCATCCTGAGCACACACAAACACTCACAGCCGAAGTAAAAACAATAAGTGTGGCTTGATATTGAGTAAGAAAAAGGTTTATAACGCTGTGAGAATGGGTCTGCGGAGAGCATTTCTCCGCCATCCCAACTTAGTAGCCAGAAAAACGTTTACCCATTTAAACAGTCTTGGTAGATACCTTGTTTGTTTTAAACATCATAAATACACAAACAACAATGAATACTTACAGGTTGTGTACCCGAATCTCCCGCTGGTCCAAACAAAGTAGGAACAGCATCGTTCTTCAGTGCCCTACGCTGTACATATCCGGCATGAATCGCTGAAAGGTTTGTGAAGCTTTGTTTCCGTGAAATGCTGGCAGAGGGTGTGGCCTCTGGGTACTGTGACGTGTGACACGTCACAGTACCCAGGAAGAAAATGAGAAATCTCCAACGAGGCGTTTTGGGGAGGTCTGTGTTAGAGTTTTACTCGCTACAGGGTGTACTTACAGGGTTTGTGACTCTGCAGACCGTTTACATGCAGAAAAACCTTCATAATACACAAGGGGACGGGTAATAACCGGAAAAGCATGACATGGGACCTTTAACGTATCTTATGCTAATGTGAGTTTTTGTTGTTGTTGTTGATGTTGAATCCATTTCTGACATTTCCAGGATCAGAAAATGGCAGTTTTAACCAGAAAGTGGCCATACTTGTACTCCTGGTGGGCTGATTTTGATTAATTTTGGGTAGATTTGAACGTTTATGAGACTCAAAACTGCAATTTCTGATCCTGAAAATGTCAGAAATGGATTCAACCTCCTCAAAAAAACTCACCAAAAATGTTTCCAAATCAGCCGAGCCATTTCTTAGCTATTGTCTGCATTGATGCTAATTAACTCAACGTATGCTAATTGTGCAAATTGACCAACATATGCAGGTTAGCATCCAGCAGTTTCTATGTGCTGATGACCTGTACTTTACATTTCTAACATAAAACGTTGAGGTTTCGGGTTCCCAAAGTGACTATCTTGCTCATGCATCACTGAAATATAAACTAGAGAATCTGCAGCTCGCTTGTCTTCACTTTGTTTGACAGTAACGCCGGAGGCAACATGTTGCAACGCGCTTCACAGTTTTATCGCTCGCATGCCATAAACACCGCTCCGTTTCCCCCTCTCTTCGCTCTGTTCGGGTTTGAGCCGGCCTTTCCGACCGAAGAGGATGACATCATGAAAGATGCAGTTTACCCCCTTTTTCCCTTTTTGTTTACGCCTCACAGGAAACACACGGAAACAGTTTGAAGCGTCTATTTAAAGTGTTTCCATGGCAATTAGTGTTTGTTTGTGAAGGTCCACAGCTTTTCCCTCTGGAGAGTTTTTGAGATCCGATTCTGTCTCCGTTTGTTCGAGTAACTATTACTTTCATTTTCAATCAGTCTGAGTATTTTCTAGATGAATCAATGAAAACTCTGTGTAAATGAAAGAATAAAATACTTAAAATCCTGACTTTGTATATTTAGAGAGCAAGGAACCAATGTGTATTATACTTCGATCAGTTTTCCATAATCATTTAATCAAAACGCCTAGCATTTCATGAATTGATTCTGCAAATGTTCCATTAAAGAAGGACATTAGGGGTGCACCAATTCAAC
>NW_022987772.1:2032500-2037500 GCF_902827165.1 Trematomus bernacchii
CCCAGCAGGTGAGCGTTACATGCCAAAAACATACATGCCCAAAACCCCCTGCAGGTGAGCGTTACATGCCCAAAACATACATGCCCAAAACCCCCAGCAGGTGAGCGTTACATGCCCAAAACATACATGCCCAAAACCCCCAGCAGGTGAGCGTTACATGCCCAAAACATACATGCCCAAAACCCCCAGCAGGTGAGCGATACATGCCCAAAACATACATGCCCAAAACCCTCTGCAGGTGAGCGTTACATGCCCAAAACATACATGCCCAAAACCCTCTGCAGGTGAGCGATACATGCCCAAAACATACATGCCCAAAACCCCCAGCAGGTGAGCGATACATGCCCAAAACATACATGCCCAAAACCCCCAGCAGGTGAGCGATACATGCCCAAAACCCCCAGCAGGTGAGCGATACATGCCCAAAACCCCCAGCAGGTGAGCGATACATGCCCAAAACATACATGCCCAAAACCCCCAGCAGGTGAGCGATACATGCCCAAAACATACATGCCCAAAAACCCCAGCAGGTGAGCGATACATGCCCAAAACATACATGCCCAAAACCCCCAGCAGGTGAGCGATACATGCCCAAAACATACATGCCCAAAACCCCCAGCAGGTGAGCGTTACATGCCAAAAACATACATGCCCAAAACCCCCTGCAGGTGAGCGTTACATGCCCAAAACATACATGCCCAAAACCCCCAGCAGGTGAGCGTTACATGCCCAAAACATACATGCCCAAAACCCCCAGCAGGTGAGCGTTACATGCCCAAAACATACATGCCCAAAACCCCCTGCAGGTGAGCGATACATGCCCAAAACATACATGCCCAAAACATACATGCCCAAAACATACATGCCCAAAACACATGATATATAGATAGATAGATAAATAGATAGATACTTTATTGATCCCAATCACCGTGCTCCTGAAAGGCCTTACAGTAGGCCTATATACGATTTATAAGATTAAAGTCCTGAGCTTCATAATACACGAACGGAATAAGAAAATAAGAAAAAAAAACACAAGATAGAATAAATTAAGGGATTTTAGGGCTTATAATGATCCACTCCGTCACAGACATTAATCATATTATTTTACAGACATGTGGAAACCATTGTTGTGTCGCGTCAAGGTCATTTTTAATACGTGGGCAGGATGTAGGAAAATAAGATAAGATAATAATAAATAATATTTAAAACGTGTTTTGACTGAGGCTGCAGACGGGACAGTGTTTTCTGTCGGACAGACGTGTTTAATATCACTGAAATAGACAAAAACACACTTCTGTCTCTCTTAACCGGTAACATCACATGTTTTGAGGAAAGATAGAGAGTGTGTGTTTGGGAGACATTTCTGACGGGCAGTACGAAATAGTTTTCTGTTCTCCCAAATATGTACAATTATCTTAAGCTTTGCTCTTTAAATGTCAACCAACTTTCATAGATAACCATTAAAGCATCGTATAAATCCTGACCGCTGGAGGAGATCTTATTGTTGTTAAACACACAAAAAAATAAGCTCGTTAATGAACAAAGTACATCCAATCCAATCCAACTTTATTTATACAGCACATTTAAAAACACCAAAGTGCTGTACATCAATACATTTAGACAACTGATAGGACAACAAAACAAATGTAAAAACACGAGACAATAAAACCATACTTATAGCCACAGACTGAAAAACTCTCATACACAATGTCAAATCATTTAAAAACACAACAAAATAGAAAACCCCAATTAAAAAAACATAATATATTCTTTCAGAGCTTTTGCGGGGCCACATAAAATGAAGCCGAGGGCCGCATTTGAGCCCCCGGGCCTTGAGTTTGACATCCCTGCCTTACACCATGGAAGCAGGTTCAATCGAGTTAGAATTCTGAATTGAACTAACAAGAAAAGTGAATCTCTCCGAGACATCACTCAGCTGGTCAAACACTGACGTAACAAAGGTTTTCGGGGAAAGAAACCAGACTAAAGGTCAGGGTATGAAGCACTGAGAGAACGTCAGTGAAGAGGCATTTGTCATTTCATTGTGTTTTATATATCACGACAAAGGTCTGAGTAACACATGGCGTCTGTTCTCCCCTCTGTCTGCAGCATGTACTGCAAAGCCTGCGATGGTCTGTGTGATAAAGTGTGTGAGGAGAAGGTCATCGACTCCATGGACGCTGCTCAGTCTCTGAAGGGATGCACCGTCATCCAGGGGAACCTGCACATCAACATCAGGAGGGGCCGTGAGTCACACACACACACACACACACACACACACACACACACACACACACACACACACTACTTAAAAACAGTTACAGAGGTTTGATGGTTACATATGGTTGAACCACTAAAGATGTAGTTAAAGCAGAGGGTGTAATCAATATATCAGTGTGTAATAACATTTGTGTGTGTGTGTGTGTGTGTGTGTGTGTGTAGACAACATTGTGGCGGAGCTGGAGAGTTTCACCGGGTTGATCCAGAGGGTGACGGGGAACGTGAGGATCAGACACTCACACACTCTGACATCACTGGCATTCCTGCGCAGCCTGAAACACATCGAGGGGAGAGAGCTGCTGGACGAGTGAGCACACACACACACACACACACACACACACACACACAACATCGCTGTTGGCGCCGTGCTGGATGGCTGCCTCCCCTGCTACTTTCTTGTTTATTTCTATTCTTTGAATTTTTATTGTACAATGCCATGTCTTTTTTACCATCTTATCTTATACACACACACACACTCACTCACTCACTCACTCACTCACTCACTCACACACTCTCTCTCTCTCTCTCTCTCTCTCTCTCTCACACACTCACACACTCACACACTCACACACTCACACACTCATACACTCATACACTCATACACTCACACACACACACACTCTCTCTCACACACACACACTCACTCACTCACTCACTCACTCACTCACTCACTCACTCACTCACTCACTCACTCACTCACTCACACACTCTCTCTCTCTCTCTCTCTCTCTCTCTCTCTCACACACTCACACACTCACACACTCATACACTCATACACTCACACACACACACACTCTCTCTCACACACTCATACACTCACACACTCATACACTCACACACACGAAGAAGTAAAGGAACAGTTTGGGGGTTTATAATAATCCCTTTTAATGTCATAACACATAAATCTTATGAGGGTGTGTTTTACAGACGAGTATAAATGGTTGTGTCTCGTCAAGGTCATTATTAAAATATTGGCAGGATGAGGAGAAAAACAAAGATAAAATAATAATAAAACATGTTTTGACTGAGTCTGCAGACTGTGGGAAAGACTCACTGAAATAAACAAAACACACTTCCTTCTCTCTATTTATAGTCTGTTAATAGTCACTGTTGTGAACCCAGAAATGTTGAGTACTCTAAAGTTGTATGTTGAAATGTATAGTACGGGTCAAACTGCCGGATGCTAACCTGCATATGTTGGGCAATTTAGCACAAGTTGCATTAATTAGCATTCATTACCATATGCAGGCAATAGTAGAAACAATGGCTTGGCTGATTTGGAAAATATAGGAGTGGTTTTTGGGGTTAATGCAGATGTTGACATTTCTGACATTTTCAGGATCATAAATGGCAGTTTTAACCAGAAAGAGGCCATAGATGTACTCTCTGTGGACTCATTTTGACGACATTTGGGTCGATTTTAAAGTTTAGGGGACTCAAACTGCCATTTGTTATCCTAAACATACCAGAAATGTATTCAACATCCTCAACAACCACATCAAAATTGTCTAAATCGCTCAAGCCATTATTCAGATATTGTCTGCATATGCTAATTCATGCTAATTGCCCAACATATGCAGGTTAGCATCCGGCAGTTTCTATGTCCTGGGGACCCGTACTTAGCATTTCTAAGATGAAACTTTGAGAACATTTCTGGGTTCACACTGCGGGCAACTAGACTACTAACTGCTAAAGTAAACGTGTTTTCTTTATTAGACCTTGAACGCAGCGTAGTCCTTTTTCTCAGGGTCGTAACGAGGCCTCTTTCGTCCTTGATTCTCAGGAATGTCTCCGTCCCATGGCTCACATTTCTGTCATTCCTGCATGTCTGGGTGTTTCCCTCTGACTCATGAAACCTGCAGCTCCTCCAACATTAAACAGCATCCCAGTTTAATCCCAGTTCACACAATGTTTCTATCCCGCGGTGTGAAAACCACTTATGTGGAGATCTATGGAGCAAACATTGAAGACAAATGGCTAAGAAGCTTATAGAAACCACCAGCAGGTCTTTAGAGTAAAGCTGTACAGATTACACCACTTATTGATCGGTTGATTATCCGAAAAAGGCGGCAACTACTTTATAGTCTGGTATATAAAAAATCTTCATGCTAAAAATGTCATAAAAAGCTGTTTTTAGTCTCTCAAATAAGGAGGTTTCATATCATATTAAAGCTCATATCGTCAGGGCTTACAAATCAAGATATTTAACGATATTAACTTGGATTTTTAAATGTAAACGCCATTTAAATAAACAGTCTATCTAATGTTATTAAAATAATAACATTTATTATAACTGCGGTTGGAAAGTAGCTCAAAGCTAAATCCGGCATATTTACGCTTGGCACATTTCATGTTTTAAGTGTTCATTGATGTGCAATGTCCCTGCCAAATAAACGATTAAAATAAATTAAAATAATTTAAAATATATATATTATATGCTATAATAATATAATACAAATATATTTTGTATAATAAAAATAAACTTGATTTATGTAGCACATTTTCAAACTCAAATTTAACGAAGGAAAATTCAACTTTTTTATTTTTATAAGAATTCTTTTTTACTGGTAGTATTATAATTTATAATAACTATTATGTTTATTTATTTTAATTAACTGTATTCGCTTTAACTTGAGTGGGGTCAGCATTGAACAGCGAGGAAAATAAAACTATTTTTATGTTTTATTGCTGGTATTATTGTAACTTTTTATGTGTATGTA
>NW_022987772.1:2040000-2052500 GCF_902827165.1 Trematomus bernacchii
ATGATGATGTAGAAGAGACATGAAGAAGAGGGGACCCATGTTGATGTAGAAGAGACATGAAGAAGAGGGGACACATGTTGATGTAGAAGAGACGTGAAGAGAAGAGGGGACACATGTTGATGTAGAAGAGACGATGAAGAAGAGGGGACACATGTTGATGTAGAAGAGACATGAAGAAGAGGGGACACATGTTGATGTAGAAGAGACATGAAGAAGAGGGGACACATGTTGATGTAGAAGAGACATGAAGAAGAGGGGACACATGTTGATGTAGAAGAGACATGAAGAAGAGGGGACACATGTTGATGTAGAAGAGACATGAAGAAGAGGGGACACATGTTGATGTAGAAGAGACATGAAGAAGAGGAGACACATGTTGATGTAGAAGAGACATGAAGAAGAGGGGACACATGTTGATGTAGAAGAGACATGAAGAAGAGGGGACACATGTTGATGTAGAAGAGACATGAAGAAGAGGGGACACATGTTGATGTAGAAGAGACATGAAGAAGAGGGGACACATGTTGATGTAGAAGAGACATGAAGAAGAGGAGACACATGTTGATGTAGAAGAGACATGAAGAAGAGGGGACACATGTTGATGTAGAAGAGACATGAAGAAGAGGGGACACATGTTGATGTAGAAGAGACATGAAGAAGAGGAGACACGTGTTGATGTAGAAGAGACGTGAAGAAGAGGGGACACATGTTGATGTAGAAGAGACATGAAGAAGAGGGGACACATGTTGATGTAGAAGAGACATGAAGAAGAGGGGACACATGTTGATGTAGAAGAGACATGAAGAAGAGGGAGACACATGTTGATTGTAGAAGAGACATGAAGAAGAGGGGACACATGTTGATGTAGAAGAGACATGAAGAAGAGGGGACACATGTTGATGTAGAAGAGACATGAAGAAGTGGGGGACACATGTTGATGTAGAAGAGACATGAAGAAGAGGGGACACATGTTGATGTAGAAGAGACATGAAGAAGAGGGGACACATGTTGATGTAGAAGAGACATGAAGAAGAGGAGACACATGTTGATGTAGAAGAGACATGAAGAAGAGGGGACACAATGTTGATGTAGAAGAGACATGAAGAAGAGGGGACAACATGTTGATGTAGAAGAGACATGAAGAAGAGGAGACACATGTTGATGTAGAAGAGACATGAGACGAGGGGACACAGTGTTGATGTAGGAAGAGACATGAAGAAGAGGGGACACATGTTGATGTAGAAGAGACATGAAGAAGAGGGGACCACATGTTGATGTAGAAGAGACATGAAGAAGAGGAGACACATGTTGATGGTAGAAGAGACATGAAGAAGAGGGGACACATGTTGATGTAGAGGAGACATGAAGAAGAGGGAGACACATGTGATGTAGAAGAGACATGAAGAAGAGGAGACACAGTGTTGATGTAGAAGAGACGTGAAGAAGAGGGGACACAGTGTTGATGTAGAAGAGACGTGAAGAAGAGGGGGACACATGTTGATGTAGAAGAGACATGAAGAAGAGGGGACACATGTGATGTAGAAGAGACATGAAGAAGAGGGACACATGTTGATGTAGAAGAGACATGAAGAAGAGGAGACACATGTTGATGTAGAAGAGACATGAAGAAGAGGGGACACATGTTGATGTAGAAGAGACATGAAGAAGAGGGGACACATGTTGATGTAGAAGAGACATGAAGAAGAGGAGACACATGTTGATGTAGAAGAGACAGAGAAGAGGGGACACATGTTGATGAAGAAGAGACATGAAGAAAAGGGGACACATGTTGATGAGGAAGAGAGAGACATGAAGAAGAGGAGGGACACATGTTGATGTAGAAGAGACATGAAGAAGAGGGGACACATGTTGATGTAGAGAGACATGAGAAAAGGACACATGTTGATTAGAAGAGACAGAATGAAGAGGAAGACCGTGTTTGATGTAGAAGAGACGTGAAGAAGAGGGACACCGTGTTGATGTAGAAGAGACGTGAAGAAGAGGGGACACATGTTGATGTAGAAGAGACATGAAGAAGAGGGGACACATGTTGATGTAGAAGAGACATGAAGAAGAGGATTTTGCTTAATTGGTGGCCTTTGCAGCAGCATAAAAAACAACGTAGAAATCATAGACTAGAAATAAGCTATACTAGAATTTAAACATCTCAAGATAGAATTAAAGCAGCATTAAAAAGTTAAACCCATATCGTGCTTCCTGCGATTTGAATACTCCACTAGTCCATATTGCTATTTTTGATCAAATGATTAACACATATAACCCGGTGTTTTCTGCAGACCCTTCCAGAACATCACGGAGTTCGAGGGTCAGGACGGCTGCGGCTCGAACAGCTGGAACATGGTGGACGTGGAGCTGCGCCCGGACAAAGACTCGGACCCCGGGGTGCTGCTCTCCGCCCTGAAGCCCTGGACGCAGTACGCCGTGTTCGTCAAGGCCATCACGCTCAAAGTGGACGACAAACACCTCAGCGCCAAGAGCAAGGTGGTCTACATCCGCACCAGCCCCTCAGGTGAACACCCATTCACAGGAACCACTCATCAAGGTTACCTGGTGCACATCTCCAAAGCATACATTGGTTAAAATAACAATTTTGTCTAATTTTGTACCCCCTTTTTTGCCCATAAGATAAATCTGCATACAGTACATATACAGGGCTGCCAACATTTGAGTTCAGCTTGGAGTGAGATTTTTTTTTTTTGGTGAACCGAAAAAAGAAACGTCCATGTGTACAGTGTTACAAATGTATTGAACATGTACAAACTAGGGTTTCCCATTAATGTACCGGGCGCTACAGTGGAGTACGCACATACACAGTGTACCCGCGACTCAAGATGGAAAAATTATCTTTTTGATAATATATAATATATAAAAGTATATCATTAATATATGATTTTTGGATAATATATTATCAAATATAACGATCAAAACGAAATAAGTAGTAGTAATTATTAGGGCTATACTGGCACTTGTTAGCATTAACTTTAATTAATTAAAAAAGAACAAAAGAAAATATTTTTATATCTTATAATATATTCTCCTTACCTTCTCTTATTCTTCTCATCCTCCTTCTCCTTGTCTTTGCTCAGACCCCCGGTATACCCTCGTTACATCCAATCAGTGTGCAAATACCGTACAGCCAATCACAATGCGTGACGCGGTCCAGGTTGCTAGGCGGCAGTGCTACGGACCGCGGGTGTCAGGTGACGCAAACAGGAAGTCCTCCGTAAGCCTGACCGTCTCATTTCGTAGACCGCTCGGTTTGCTGTTCCTTCACTTTATTTTTATATTTATATACATGTGAACGAAAACTTAGCGTGAGGAAAGGCATGTGTGGCGTGAGTGCGTGAGATATGTGTTAATTGCGTGACTCTCACGCTCAATGCGTGAGTGTTGGCAGCCCTGACATATATCTTTCAACTTTGAATGAGCACAAAATCTATTAATCTTGCCTATAAAATATCTTTAATAGCATAGTATGTCAAGAGACAAACAAAAAACGTATTTATAACTTTTTTCATTTTCATAAATCTGTATCATACAAAAATGTCTTTCAAACCCTAACACACTAACTTTGAATGAACACACATTCTATTAATCTTACTTATAAAACACAGTCACCAATCATCAAGTTCAAGATATGGCTGCAGCGAAGCAGATACTGAATTAAAATTGGTTAAAATAACAATTTTTTACCCCCTTTTTTGCCCAAAAGATACATCTTTGTTATACAAAAATATGTCTTTCAAACACCTAACACATTCACTTTGAATGAGCACAAATTAAATAAAAATCTAACATTAATTATATATTATGTCAAGAGACAAATAAAACAACTTATTGATATATTTTTCAATTTTTTCATAGATTTTTTAATAATTCTTTTGCGGTTAATAAAATTATTATGGCATTACATAATCAAGATGAACAGCAATTCAATGCCTCAATCAATCATTCATTCATTCAATCAATCAATCAATCAATCAAACTTTATTTATTTGGAAAGAAAACTTAAAGTGGACCAATCATGCTATATTTTAATAATATAGTGTAGGACCATACCTATATAAGGCATATTTATACTTTTTTTTTTTCAAAATACCAAACAGATCATGCATTTTAGCCATGCCTCATTTTGCTCAATTTGACCATTTCTAGCTCTGTTTTAGCAAGGGTTGATTCAGTGAGAACAGCACCATCTACTGGCCTGGCATATGTACTACAGCGTCTCCAGCGCTTTCGAACGGCAATGGCCGTGGCTGTCTCCTCCTGATTGGTGGAGTTGGCCCAATAGCCGTAGCGCCACCGTCCTGACGTCAGGACAGTGTTCAAATCTGGATCAGTTTTTATCAGATCCGTTGCAGCCCCTTTTTTAGAGATTTGGGTATGGAGGAAAATAGAGAGGGTTGTGTTTTCTGACACTTGGTGAGTTCCCTGGAACACCGGGGACACATATTCATGTAGAAAAGACGTACAAAAGTGCATTTTGCATGATAGGTCCCCTTTAAATAAATGAAGTAAAGTACGAATTAATAAATGTAATTAAATACCAATTAAAAGGCAAATTAAAAAGGTGGGTTTTGAGTATGAACGCTCTCTATCGGTGAAAGTTCGCAGGGTGCAAGGTCACCAAAGATATTTACTGGGACCCTGGAGGGATTGCAAAAATACTAAGAGTGATTGTTTTATCCATCCATCCATCTTCTCCCGCTTATCCGTGGTCGGGTCGCGGAGGTATCAGTTCCAGCAGAGAGCCCCAAACGTTCCTTTCCCCTCATCAACCAGCTCTGACTGGGGGATCCCAAGGTGCTCCCAGGCCAGAGAAGAGATATAATCCCTCCACCTGGTCCTAGGTCTACCCCTCGGTCTCCTCCCAGCTGGACGTGCCTGGAACACCTTCCTATAGGGAGGCTCCCAGGTGGCATCCTTACGAGGTGCCCGAACCACCTCAACTGGCTCCTTTTGACGCGGAGGAGGAGCGGTTCAACTCCGAGTCCCTCCCGGATGACTGAACTTCTCACCTTATCCCTAAGGGAGACGCCAGCCACCCTGCGGAGAAAACCCATCTCGGCCGCTTGTATCCGCGATCTCGTTCTTTCGGTCATGACCCATCCTTCATGACCATAGGTTATTGCGATTGTTTTAATGTATTTTAATTCGGCAGATCGTTAAAAACGTGAAAGTCAACAATAAAAATGTAAAATCGATTCGAAGTTTACCTGGGGTTGGAGTTATATGATCTGTGTTTTCTTTAACGGTTGATAAACGTGGGTCTTCAGTTGAAAGTGATAGAGGGAGAACTTTGTAGTATTACAGGAAAGTAACATATTAAAGGTATACCTCTGTGTGAAGATAAGAAGCATCTGGTTTTAATTGTCTCACCTTCAAAGAGAGGCCATAATCAGATAAAACTCCCACTTTTCTTGCAGATGGTTTAATGTGTTATCACAGACTGTAGACTTCTGACTGACAGCGCTACAGAATAATTACCGTTGAGTTTGAGGAAGTTCAGAGAGGTCCAGATGGAGGAGAGGAATGTTTAGTAAACACAGCTGCAACTGGAAGAGACGGAGGAAATCTGATTTACACAAACGATGATATAATTACATGAAATGGGAGATTGTTTAAAACAAATCCAGCTGTAATCAGAATCTGCACCGAGAGACATTTAAACATGAAGGAAAACTCCAGGTTTAATATATCAAACAGCCACGGAGAGATCAGATTGTTTTACTTATATTTTTATTTAACTTGTTTATTGTTAATAATATAGGTTAAAGAAAACAAAGTTGGTTGTTCTATAGAGTCTAATTTGCCCAGTAACAAACTTTATTTTGGAAGTCTTTCTGGACGATATGTGGCGTTTTGTTATTGAACATTTTGTTGATCACCAGCACGGTTTTCTACTAAACAATAACAACAAATGTTCTTAGATGGGGTAAATATGGGAGTTGTTTGCTCGTACTTTCCTCTTACTTCACAGATGATTCTTGTTAAAAAAATATCCCTGGTCCCCGGCTTGAGCTTCAATCTCAGGATCCATGTATTTCTGATCCTCTCCAGAATGGAAGTAGTCATCACATACAGAGCATCAACTAGTTCCTGAACAGTGTCCTTCACATGCTGATATCAGGGTGTCCGCGGGGTCTTAAAAAGTATTAAAAGTTGATGAATCAATTCAGCGAAAATGAAGGCTATTAAAAAGTATTAAACGGCATTTTCCAAGGTATTACATGTTGTAGCTTGTTTTCAATAAGTATATAAATTGTCCAAAGAGGTTGTATTCTACAGTCTGCCTGAATGTAATCATTGCGTAGGTGTGTAGTGTGATTCTGTGTAGTTTATTTATGGCATCCTGTTGGGTTTGACGTCATCTGAACAGGACATCGCACGCTCACTGCTTGATAGCGCGCGAAGGTCCGTTTACGCCGGTTGTTAAACAACATCGTTATGGGGAAATGCAAGTTAGCGTTCAAATGGTTGGAAGATAAGGAGGAAGGACAATCAATACTGTATATAGTCAATGTGAGGTAAAGTGTGTCGCCAAGGTAACCGGTTAAAACTCAAAGTGGCGATGAGGTCTTAAAATGTATGGAAAGGGTCTTAAAAGGTATTACATTTGATTTCAGGATTCCTGCATATACCCTGGATATCCAAGAGAGGGAGTTACACAGTCACAAGATGGAGGAATAGAAAGCAGTATTCAATGTTTACTTCAGATTAGCTCCACGTCAGAAATGATCATGCTTGTCATATGTCTATCTCCATAGAGGCTGAATCATCATGTTAATCACATAGCTATCATATGCCTCAAACAGTCCTGATGCTCTTCTAGGTAATCATACATCCTGTTATGTTCACAGCTACAGTTGGGATACCTTTGTTATCATGTGTACTCTCATGTTGGAAGAGTACATTCACTATTTTCCCAACAATTCTCAATACTGTTTTTAATTTAATTTTCAGCGCCCTCCATGCCTCAGGATGTGAGAGCGTACTCTAACTCCTCCACCCAGCTGGTGGTCCGATGGTCTCCTCCCATCGCTCCCAATGGAAACCAGACGTATTACCTGGTGAGGTGGCAGCAGCAGCCTGAAGACAGAGAGCTGTACCAGCACAACTACTGCTCCAAAGGTACACACACATCACAACTAGTGCTCCAAAGGTACACACACATCACAACTACTGCTCCAAAGGTACACACACATCACAACTACTGCTCCAAAGGTACACACACATCACAACTACTGCTCCAAAGGTACACACACATCACAACTACTGCTCCAAAGGTACACACACATCACAACTACTGCTCCAAAGGTACACACACATCACAACTACTGCTCCAAAGGTACACACACATCACAACTACTGCTCCAAAGGTACACACACATCACAACTACTGCTCCAATGATTGTATTGCTTTAGGTACCTTGAAAGTGCTTACATTTTACTCATAACTGTACACATGCTGATAAGTGTTTAGATGTAATACACACACACTTTACTGCTCGTTGTTGAGTTACAGAGTTCTGCACCTGTCTCCAATAAATATATAATCACCTTCAAAATAAAAGCATACAGACTTAATATAGCCACGCCAAGTCCCTGAAGACTGAGCTACTGCCGACAAAATACATGGATTACTTTGTGTATAAAACAATTACAAAAACATTGCTTTCGGTGCTTAAAAAGTGCATAAATGTAGGGCTGTGCAATTAATCGTATTTTAATCGCAATTACGATTTTGGCCTGCCACAATTACGAAAACAACATAATCGAAAAAAACGATTATTTTGCTTTGCTAGGTTGTGACAGTGCACTGCAACATATTTGATCTCATGTATTTGTATTTATCATATTTATATATGTTTAGTAGCTTGTTGAAGTGCGCTCCAAAATATTTGTTGATCTTATTGGTATTTATTATTTTGATATTATTTATTTAAATGTAAATATAAATGTATCATTTATTTTATTTATTTTTGTATTGGTTTTTCAGTTGAATTATACGTTCAGGGAAATCAACAGTTAAAAAGATACTGTTCAAATTATTATTTGTATTTAAAAGTTCAATAAATGGATGTTTTCAAAGTCATGAATAATCGTATTTGATAATCGTGATATCAATTATTGACCAAAATAATCGT
Organism: Trematomus bernacchii; assembly: GCF_902827165.1. Taxonomy (NCBI): domain Eukaryota; kingdom Metazoa; phylum Chordata; class Actinopteri; order Perciformes; family Nototheniidae; genus Trematomus; species Trematomus bernacchii. The sequence goes on from NW_022987772.1 coordinate 2,048,169, forward strand.
GATTATGATTTTTGCCATAATCGCACAGCCCTACATAAATGTTACTCCTAAAAACCTCAACAACCCTGATAATTACAGGAGTGTTTACATGAAATGCACACACACTTTATAGAGTGACAGAGTTCTTCTCCTGTCATTAATCTGATCTCCTGCTTCCTCCCACAGAGCTGAAGATCCCCATCAGGATCGCAGCAGTGGGAGTGGGGGATCAGGAGGAAGACCCTCTGAAACCCACTAAACCAGACTCTGAGGGCCCGGAGAAAGGCCCCTGCTGCCCCTGCCCCAAATCAGTGGAGGACCTCGAGGCCGAGGCCGCGGACGCCTCCTACAGGAAGGTGTTCGAGAACTTCCTGCACAACTCCATCTTCACCCCGAGGTAACCACGACGTTTAATACGTTATTAACAGAGGTGGGAAGTAGTGGAGTACAAATACTTCGTTACTGTACTTAAGTACATGTTTCTGCTATCAGTACTTTACTCCACTACTTATTACTTTTACTTCTTACAATTTGAACACAAATACCTGTACTTTCTACTTCTTACATTTTGAACACAAACACCTGTACTTTCTACTTCTTACATGTTGAACTCAAATACCTGTACTTTCTACTTCTTACATGTTGAACACAAATACCTGTACTTTCTACTTCTTACATGTTGAACACAAATACCTGTACTTTCTACTTCTTACATGTTGAACTCAAATACCTGTACTTTCTACTTCTTACATGTTGAACACAAATACCTGTACTTTCTACTTCTTACATTTTGAACACAAATACCTGTACTTTCTACTTCTTACATGTTGAACTCAAATACCTGTACTTTCTACTTCTTACATGTTGAACACAAACACCTGTACTTTCTACTTCTTACATTTTGAACACAAATACCTGTACTTTCTACTTCTTACATTTTGAACACAAGTACCTGTACTTTCTACTTCTTACATGTTGAACACAAATACCTGTACTTTCTACTTCTTACATTTTGAACCCAAATACCTGTACTTTCTACTTCTTACATTTTGAACCCAAATACCTGTACTTTCTACTTCTTACATTTTGAACACAAGTACCTGTACTTTCTACTTCTTACATGTTGAACACAAATACCTGTACTTTCTACTTCTTACATTTTGAACCCAAATACCTGTACTTTCTACTTCTTACATGTTGAACTCAAATACCTGAACTTTCTACTTCTTACATGTTGAACACAAATACCTGTACTTTCTACTTCTTACATGTTGAACACAAATACCTGTACTTTCTACTTCTTACATGTTGAACACAAATACCTGTACTTTCTACTTCTTACATTTCCCAAACAGGCTGGTTCCTTTAGTTTGAATGTGTGTTTGGTGGCGTGATCATTATTATTTAGAGTCATTGCGTGCCTATTGATTTGAACACGATCCGTGTATCCATCATTTCCTGGTCTTCTCTAAAGAAGAGGGACCAATGAAAACGTTGTCATGTTGCCGTTGTTCAGCATGGAAACATTCATTAGCTAACAATGACATTATTGTTCTATTAATATAAAGGGAGGTCAGGTACTCTTTAAAACAGCTGCTAGTTATGGGTACTTTTTACTGAAGTACATTTCAAAGCCCTCTTTACTTTTACTTGAGTAAAGAAGTTTAGTCAGGACTTCTAGTATTTTTAAACACGAGTATCTGTACTTCTACTTGAGTAACGGATGTGTGTACTTTTACCATCTCTGCTTATTAAATGGGAATAGTGGGGGGGTTTCCCAAGTGTTTTTTGTCTTCTGTATAGCTCTTGTAGCCCCTATTTGTGTCACATTGGTAAAACTCATTTTGTAGAAATAGATCATATGACTTTCTTTATTTCCAAACAAACGTATCTAGTGGCATTTGGCATTCCCGTTTAAAGAAATCCTGCTTATGTGAGCTCATTTAGAAAAGAGTATCAGGTTAAGTAGAATTCCTCCTCTACGGGACGAATAAAGAGTTCTGATTCTGATTAAAACTGCTCTTCCATCTTCCTCCCTCTCTTGTATCTCCTCTTCCTCTCTCCTTCAGACCAGCGGATCGTAAACGCAGAGATCTTTTCGGTGTCGCAAACTCGACTCACTCTCGTCGCAACCGCCTCCTTTTCTCCAACACCTCTTCCTCCTCTCCTCCTCCTCCTCTCTCTCCTCCGAACGCTGGCAGTAACAGCAGCTCGACGGACGCTGATCCGGCAGAGAAAGAGTTTGACTTCGTGGAGCAGGCGGTGGACGAGCGCGAGCTGCAGATCTTCGGCCTCCAGCCGTTCACCGTCTACAGAATCGATATCCACGCCTGCAACCGGCAGGTCCAACGCTGCAGCGCCGCTGAGTTCGTGTTCTCCAGAACCAAACCAGCAGGTGAGAGGAACTTCTGGTTATATATTGGGGGAGGCGTGTGGCACAGTGGTCTAGTGCGTTGGTGTTCGGATCAGGGGGTCACAGGTTCAAACCCCACTGCAGTCAGCATGTCGTTGTGTCCCTGAGACACTTCACCCCACATTGCTCCTGTGGGGATTGCCCACAGTATTGAGTATGTAAGTCGCTTTGAATAAAAGCATCTAACAAGTGACATGTAATGTAATGTAATGTAATGTATTGATAATTAGGAAGTTTTACTAGCAAATCGGGGTTCCCGTGGTTCCCTAAAAAGTCCAAAAAGGCATTGAATTTATAATTGAAAAGGCTTTAATTGATATGAAAATGTTGCAAATCTTCCTAAAGACTTAAGGGTCACCTCTGAACGTCTCAGGAACAAAGACCCCCTCTCTTTTTGTCCTGATCCATCTTTATAAAAACCAGAACCAAGCTTGCAGGTGAGAGGACCATCTGTTTAGACATGTGATAATTAAGAAGTTTTACTATCAAAGTAGTTAAATCAGGGTTCCCGTGGGTCCTTAAAAAGTCCCCAAAAGTCCTAAAGTCTTAATAATGCAAATACAAATTAAAATCAGCCATATGTTGGGTGTTTTAAACTCATCATAATTTATATTTTCTTCTCAAATGTATTCGTGTGAAGGTCATTTAATAAAGAAAAAAGTCTTAAATCTGACTTACATTAAGCTGTAGGAACCTTGAAACTTAATTTAAATATATGTAACTAATCTTCCTGAAGACTTAAAGGTCACCTATGATGCAAAATCCACTTCTTCATGTCTTTTATACATGAACATGTGTCCCCTGCAGGTGACAATGAACACGTTTTACTAGCAAACCGGGGTTCCCGTGGGTCCCTAAAAAGTCCAAAAAGGCATTGAATTTATGAACAAAAAGGCTTTAATTGATATTAAAATGTTGCAAATCTTCCTAAAGATGTCTTTTATACACACAAATATTTATGTGTGAACAGACCCCTCTTTTTCAGAGTTCTTTCGGGTCAATACGGTAATACGTTTTACTAGCAAATAAGCCCTTTCATTGGATTCAGTTAGCTAGTAGTTGTTAGGATTAACTTGTACAACAGGCTGTTGCAGAAATCGTGTAGAACGTGTTCTCCGTGTGGTTCTCCAGAGAAAGCGGATGATGTCCCCGGGCCGGTGTCCTGGGAGGGTCAGGAGGAGGACTGGGTGTTCCTGCGCTGGCCTGAGCCCCTCCGTCCCAACGGACTCATCCTCATGTACGAGATCAAGTTCAAACTGGCTGCGGAGGTGAGAAGACACACAACCTCCTGCAACATCACTGAGGAGCTGAAAGAGAGAAAAATGATTTTAAAAAGTCACGTTTATTCTTGTAGAAGTTGGTTATAGTGAAATATCAGACCAATATCCCCTTCAAACATACTATGCCTTCCTTTTTAACTAAAGGAACCCCTGGTGTGTAGGTTGTATTGATCAATGAATTGGGTGTATTACATACATACAGTATATATTGACAAATGAACTGACATAATGACCACAGTTTTATTTATTAATCATGAGGGAGGATGCATTGGCACTTTAAATCTTATAGCACAGTTAAGATAATACAGCTGGCATTGGATTATCTTTTGCTTATACATTTATGAGTAACATAGGCTCTCGTAAATAACTGTTTGATCTTCCCTGTGTGTGTGTGTGTGTGTGTGTGTGTGTGTGTTTGTGTCAGGCGGAGAAGCACGAGTGTGTGTCCGGTCAGACGTATCAGAGCCAGCGAGGCGTCAAGCTGTCCAACCTCAGTCCAGGAAACTATTCCATCAGAGTGAGAGCGACGTCTCTGGCAGGAAACGGATCCTGGACTCCGGCTGTGGATCTCTACGTGGCTGAGAGTAAGACACACACACACACACACACACACACACACACACACACACACACCGAAATCTAACTCTTAGTCTAGTTGCC
>NW_022987772.1:2055000-2117500 GCF_902827165.1 Trematomus bernacchii
CATGTAAGAAGTAGAAAGTACAGGTATTTGTGTTCAACATGTAAGAAGTAGAAAGTACAGGTATTTGGGTTCAAAATGTAAGAAGTAGAAAGTACAGGTATTTGTGTTCAACATGTAAGAAGTAGAAAGTACAGGTATTTGGGTTCAAAATGTAAGAAGTAGAAAGTACAGGTATTTGTGTTCAACATGTAAGAAGTAGAAAGTACAGGTATTTGTGTTCAACATGTAAGAAGTAGAAAGTACAGGTATTTGGGTTCAACATGTAAGAAGTAGAAAGTACAGGTATTTGGGTTCAACATGTAAGAAGTAGAAAGTACAGGTATTTGGGTTCAAAATGTAAGAAGTAAAAGTCAAAAGTCGTCGTGGAGTAAAGTACTGATACCAGAAAAATGTACTGAAGTACAGTAACAAAGTATTTGTACTCCACTACTTCCCACCTCTGTTGTTGACATACGTTTGTTTGTTTCCTGTGTAGTGTACGTTCCAGACGAGTGGGAGGTGGCCCGGGAGAAGATCGTTCTGAACAGAGAGTTGGGTCAGGGATCCTTCGGGATGGTTTACGAAGGTTTAGCTAAAGGCGTGGTGAAAGACGAGTCAGAGACACGCGTCGCCATCAAGACGGTCAACGAGTCTGCCAGCATGAGGGAGAGGATCGAGTTCCTAAACGAGGCCTCCGTCATGAAGGAGTTCAACTGTCACCACGTGGTACGTACACAGAACACAGGGCTTTAATAGGACAGTATTTCCAGAGACACATTAAAAACATTTATTACGTTTATTAAAAATATGCTGAATAGTTTAGTTGAGTTGATTTGTTGATAGTGTCGTGGACAGTCCCCATTGATCACAAGAACAGTAAATGGGGCCGCGTTAGTAAACATGGCTAATTTCCAGCTGTTGTCCCCGGCCAGATGATAATAGACACCTCGGCTGTCTAGAATAGTGTGATAACTTAAACCTAAGCTTTCTGTAAGGATAGGGACTTTCTGGGGGTTTTATTTTGAAAATCATGCATTATCCTGAGCCGGCTGTACAGATAAAGTTACTCTAGGGGTCTTTTATTTTGAAGAAAAGGCCTCTTTTTGAGCTTCTCTAAGCATATTGCAAATCAGTGGGGGTTTTATTTTGAAAAGAAGTGTCTCATTCCTGGGCTTCTTGTAAGGACACATTAACTATGTGTCTTTTATTTTGAAAAACATGTTGTCTGAGCTTCCTGTAAGGATACACTACCTGTATGGGGCTTTTGTTTTGAAAAACATGTCTCTTTCGGAGCTTCTTGTATGGATACAATAGCTCTAATGGTCTTTTATTTTGAAAGACATGCCTCTTCCTGAGTTTCCTGAAGGATACCGTTACTCTATGGGGCTTTTATTTTTACAAACATGTCTCTTTCTCAGCGTTCACTAAGGATACAGTCACTTTAAGGGCTTTTGTTTTGAAACAAATTTCTTTCTTAGCTTCCTGTAAAACACGATTGGTCTTTTATTTTGAAAAACATGCCAATTCTTTATTCTTTATGTGGCCTTCCTATCAATTATTTTCCACCTCAATAATAAACACAGAAAATATTTAACAGGTATTTTTAGACATTTCAATCTTTCTGCACACATTGACCCGCAACAACGTAAAATGATGACATGCTCACACACACACACACACACACACACACACACACGCGCACTAGAATAGGATGTTGATTTGTGTTGTTTTCTGTGTGTTGTTGCAGGTGCGTCTGCTGGGCGTTGTCTCTCAGGGCCAACCCACGCTGGTGATCATGGAGCTGATGACCAAAGGAGATCTGAAGAGTTACCTGCGCTCAATGAGACCCAAAGACGTACTGAAGCATTTATAAAACCTGCAATAATGTTTAATAACTTAGTTCTTCAAAGCTGTCTTTAACTGTTCATATACTAATGGCCTTTATCATTGGAGAAATGTACTTTAACACATACAGACTATATAAATGTGTGTCCAATTTGCATTTGGTAACGGGTCAACCATAACCTTTCAATATGTCCCCTCGGATGCTTATTATTACTGATGTGTGCTTTTTTCTCTATATTCAACTACATGCTAGCTACTTGATTATTGCCTGCCTTTCCCCTTTCCCTGTCACTTAACGCTGTGAATGTCCCCGGACTAATAAAGGGATTCTGATATTAACCCGTCTGTCTCTCTGCCTCTCTCTCTCTGTCTGTCTGTCTCTGTCTCTCTCTCTCTCTCTCTCTCTCTCTCTCTCTCTCTCTCTCTCTCTCTCTCTCTCTCTCTCTCTGTGTTCAGACACAGTGGACCAGCCTGTCTCTCCCTCCTCTGAAGAAGATGCTTCAGATGGCGGGGCAGATCGCAGACGGCATGGCGTACCTCAACGCCAACAAGTTCGTGCACAGAGACCTGGCAGCGAGGAACTGCATGGTGGCCGAGGACTTCACCGTCAAGATCGGAGGTAAAGTACCGAAGTGGGGGGGTCAGAGGTCATGTCAAAGGGGCATTTTAAATTTAAATTGTATTTTATTGACTCACAAAACAACAACCAGCCAGAACCATCTTTATCTAGGGCTCTCATTTCTTGTCATTTCAGTTTTTCCCCTCTGTTTTGTGTATACAGTTATATATTCACACAAATACACTTGATTCACCTCGTGTGTGTGTGTGTGTGTGTGTGTGTGTGTGTGTGTGTGTGTGTGTGTGTGTGTGTGTGTGTGTGTGTGTGTGTGTGTGTGTGTGTGTGTGTGTGTGTGTGTGTGTGTGTGTGTGTGTGTGTGTGTGTGTGTGTGTGTGTGTGTGTGTGTTGTGTGTGTGTGTGTGTGTGTGTGTGTGTGTGTGTGTGTGTGGTGTGGGTGTGATGTGTGTGTGTGTGTGTGTGTGTGTGTGTGTGTGTGTGTGTGTGTGTGTGTGTGTGTGTGTGTGTGTGTGTGTGTGTGTGTGTGTGTGTGTGTGTGTGTGTGTGTGTGTGTGTGTGTGTGTGTGTAGACTTCGGCATGACGAGAGACATCTATGAGACGGATTATTACAGAAAAGGAGGTAAAGGTCTGCTTCCTGTTCGCTGGATGTCCCCAGAATCTCTGAAGGACGGAGTGTTCACCACCACCTCTGACGTCTGGTGAGCACACACACACACACACACACACACACACACACACACACCCTGGAACAAACTTACATACAGGAAAACATTCCTCCCGACTGCAATAACTCAAATCTCCTCTGGCTGGATATCTAATATTGAACATTCCTCACATACTCGTATGATATCCTCCTTTTGATTTGTTTACTGTAAATCTGTTTTTCCACAAGTATATTTTCTACTTTTTTTAATGCTATTTTATTTCCATTGAGATGTTTACATTTTGGATTGTTTATTTCTAGTCTTTTAATTTCTCTAATGTTCAATGCCATGTCTTTTGATGCTGCTGCAACGCAAACATCTTATCTTACCTTACCTCATCTCCTCATCTCCTCCTCTCCTCTCCTCATCTCCTCCTCTCCTCTCCTCCTCTCCTCTCCTCCTCCTCTCCTCCTCTCCTCCTCTCCTCCTCTCCTCTCCTCAGGTCTTTTGGAGTCGTGCTCTGGGAGGTTTCCACCCTGGCGGAGCAGCCGTATCAGGGTCTGTCCAACGAGCAGGTTCTACGCTTCGTGATGGAGGGGGGGCTGCTGGAGAAACCCCAGTGCTGTCCTGACTTGCTGTAAGACACACACACACACACACACACACACACACACACATTGATTGATAAATACACTTTAGCTACTGTGCATATGACAATTAAGCCTTTGACATATGGATGCTGAACTAACTATGTCTCTCTCTCTCTTTCTCTCTCTCTCTTTCTCTCTCTCTCTCTCTCTCTCTCTCATCTCTCTCTCTCTCTCTCTCTCTCTCTCTCTCTATCTCTCTCTCTCTCTCATCTCTCTCTCTCTCTCTCTCTCTCTCTCTCTCTCTCTCTCTCTCTCTCTGTGTGTGTCTGCAGGTTTGAGATGATGCGGATGTGTTGGCAGTACAACCCTAAGATGCGTCCGGCCTTCGTGGAGATCATCGGCTCTCTGAAGGACGAACTGGACCCCTCCTTCATAGATTCCAGCTTCTTCTACAGCGCCGACAACAAACCGCCCGACGCCCCCTCGCCACCTCACCTGGAAAACGCCGCCATCTTGGAAGTCGTTCCTCTGGAGCCTGCTGCCTCTTCCTCCTCCTCTTCCTCACAGCAGACCCCCCAACAACAGACGCCACCTTCCCCGAAAACAGAGGCTCCTCCTGGGCCTTCGTTAGCTCCAAGTTCCCCTCCTTCCTCCCCTCCTTCCTCCCCTCCTTCCTCTCCACCTTGTACGTCTAGCGCCTCATTGGACAAGCAGGCAATCGGACAGCAGCAGGCGGCCAATGGGCTGTCGGGGGCGGGACTAACGGCGTCATTGGATGAACTTCCTGCGTACGCTCACATGAACGGAGGACGAAAAAACGAGCGAGCGATGCCCCTCCCCCAATCCTCCGCCTGCTGAACAACCCTCTAAACATTTCTTTTGTTTTAATACAACGTCCACCAGCTGGAAGGTGGAGTCACTACAGTTCACTGTACCTCTTTATCCCCCCTTTTTTCATATTTTTGGTTTCGTCCCGCTGGCTGTCACGTGACACTGCCCTCGCTGCTGAGTGGGACAAACCAAAACAAGAAGGGGGGTAACAGAAAGGAAATGTAAAGAGGGGTTGTTTCTCCCTTCTCTCTTTATGGCTGAACTTATTTTATAAATTGTCGTTTGTTACTTTTTTTACATGTATTTTCAAATGACGGAGAACAAAGGCCTTTGTCGATGACCGGCGTTTTTGGGCGGGCATTAACGGTGTAACTGTTGCATATCTTAATGAAGAAGCACTTCAGCGTCTCCAGAGAACAAACAAACAACCACAGGGACGAAAAAAAACAAAAGATCAAATCTGTTGCCAAATTTGTTGCCAAAATTGTACTTTTTGTAAAATTCTTTCTTCTGTAGTTTTGCTCTGAAAAAAATGTCCAACACACCAGATCAAAAACAAGCGCTTTGATTTGGTTCTAGGCGATATTAAAACCAGTGATCCAAGGGGTAATTCACACGCCTAAAGACTATTTGTTTATCAATTACTCACCTGTGTTACCTTGGACTTCATTCGTTATTCTGCACACCTCCACGGTGAACGACGAGTAAACAATGTTTGATATTTCTTGATGGATTGTAGTAAAATTGGGCGGCAAAGCATCTGTTTCCTACACAACTCGTGCACTATTATCTAAGTCTTTATTTTAAACCCTTGCGTTAGTGAGCAAACAAATCAAAGCAATCATCCATGTGTTTAGTGAGCAAACAAATGGATATATTGTTACAAAATATATATTTAAATTGTAGTTTTCCTATCTAGTCAGAAGGAAATTACGACATCTTGCTTGTTTTGTACAACGCATTATTCTATGTAGACCCTACAAAATGATACCTAAATATAGACTAATATAACTGAGTTTGTACATTTATAAACCGATGTTTGGATGTACTTTGCTGTCGTTAGATACCGCCCCCGTTTACTTCAATTTATCAAGAATGTTCACAAATGTTGATATTTTTTTTAACCATAAAAGCAAGTTAAGAAAAATGCAATGTAATTCAAGAATTGAAAATAACAAAGGGTGATTGATTGATACCTGAATGATCACTTTGTGGGTGAATTGTCCTTAACTTCCCTCTACAGTCCTTCGCTGCTCCTCCACTGCGGTTTGCACGGGAGAGGATGAGGGCCACGTGTTCGTTTGTCTTTCTGACCAAAAGGGATTTTATGTTTTTCTTTAAAGACAGACATTTTTTTCAGAAAAATAAATAACAAATTCAGAAATAGAAAATAAATTTTTTAATGTGACAATTCACGGAAAAGAAATTAAGATTTTGAGAAGAAAACAAATGTTGGGTAAAAATTCTAAATTTGAGAAAGAAAATCAAAATTTCGGGGAAAAAAATCAAGATTTCTGGAAAAGTCAGATTTCTGAGAAAATTTTTTCAACATCAAATCAGAAAAGCAGTTAAATAAAATGCATCCTTGAAGCTCGGACTGTGGATGGAAGCTCGTAGAGAAGAAATCGGATATAAACTCAACTAAAAACGTCTCTTGATCAAAGTTGTGTATAAAACCCAGACTACTATGGAGCATCTGTGCAGGCGCTTTCGTTTCGTGTCACTTTTGTACGTTTTTCTACGGTCGGAGTTCATTCATCATGTACAGAAAGAAGCTGCTATTTCTCTTGTGGTTGTAATATATCTATATATATATATATATAAGAAGAGAAAACACTCCTTCAGGTCTGATCGACGAACGTTTCCTCCACACTCTTTTATTCATGTGTTTCTGAGCTGGATTTCATTTCTGTGTTTGAGGTACGACAGATTTTCTCTCATCTGACTGAGTTCAAAGAGGAAAGTTCAATATTCATCTCTTTTTTGGTCTGCTGTCAGTCTCAGAGTATTTCACCCTCGTGCGTGCGTGCCGGTCGCTGTTTGTTCGATTTCATTTTCTTTCAAAGTAGAGCATGCAAGAGAACAGTTTCAACAAAAAAAGAAGCAGAAACCAGAACAGGATTTCCAGTTGTGTATTAATGTTTGGAGCCGAAACACTGACAAAATCAAGTTAATAGACGAGTTAAAACTCAATATATCAATACATTATATTGTTGTTTACTTAACATGGAGCGTAAAACATCATTTAAGGCGTCATACTTTTTTCTTGCCTCCATTTAAATTGAAATATGACAGCGTATAGGAGCCATTTTAGGTACAACTGCATTTAAAGGAGCCGGGCAAAAGTGGGTAATCTTAGTCGAATATGCTTTATTTGTTTGACCTAAAATGACCCTAATGCAGCATTGTTAAGAACTGATTTGGGCAGAAAAAGCTTACATTTCGTCACTTAACTTGAAGTAGTATTATTAATTGTTGACGACGGTAATATTTTGGACTTGTCTGGTAACTTTTTACACATCTCTGTCAGTGTCAGGGCTCCATATGTTGACATCAAACTACAAATGAATGCAGAATATACGGTTTATTACATTTTCAACGAGCCTTAACGTCTTAGTGTTCTGAAGACAGAAACTGAAACCAGTCTTGGATCATTTCCCGTTCTGCTCATCAACCTCTCTGTTGATTTACGGCTGGTTTTCTTCAGTATCTCACATTATTGATCTCGTTCTCTACAAACATCTTGGTCGATTGCAGAGGTCGAGAAAATCTGAGATTATCTGACGGCACTCTGAGTTTTATTCAACGCTTTAAGTCAAATAAGATGTCACCTTAAAGACGTTAACAATGCTCTTACGGCTCTACTCTACTATCGAAACACTAACTATGAAAATCAGAAACACACGTTATGTGACGTGACTGAAGCTTCAGACGGTTTACTGAAGAAACATGAAGACGGGTAGATCAGAGAGGACCACAAAGGCGTGTTTGGTTATTTCTCTTATTATTTCTGAGTGTAAATCACTGTACAAACCCCCACTGATTGTTCGTCCTCCATCTTTGTGTTCTGTTGCTGTTTTCGGGGGAAGGTCTTGTTGTTTCTTCAGACATCCATCTACCTCACTTTGTCTTTCCTTTCCTACTCCATCTATCTCCGCGCTGTTTCTACGTTTGAATCCAGACACAGGTCGTTGCTGGTAGAAAATGTACTTTTATTGTGCAGATAATCAACAAAACAACAACAACAACAACAACACGGCTTCCTGTTTGCAAAGAAGACATGTTGCCCAGATGTGGCGTTGTTAAGCATTTCATAAGACATGCAGGAATCCACACCTAGTTATTAACATGTGCATTTAAGTTGCTCTGCATCCAATTCACTTCCAAAACACTCACTTCTGTTCTGAAGGTGTTTCCCAAATCGTCAAAGACTCTTCGAATGGATGCAAAACAATGTCTTCTCTCGCACGTGAAAGCGATCTTTAAATTGTATTTTTCCTTTTTATTTACACAGAAATTGATGCGAATGCGACATATCTTCTTGCTTGTTTTGTACAACACCTTATCCTATGTTCCAAATATAAGATAACGTAAATATAGCCAAGGATAATCCGGAGAAAGACGGAGACAAACGGGTTTTAAAGACAAATATTGGATGCTTAGCTTATGTGATGGCACAAAATACGGGGCTAGAAAGTGTAATAATGTTCCTTCTCTTAAAGCAGGAGGCGATTTACTGACGAATATCATTTTTTCTGCTTCAGGCAGGTGTCTCTTTATATTTTTTCGACACGTAAAAAAAGCAATTGGAGGAAAAGTTATACACGACTGCAAATGACCAGCTTTTTCTAAATATTTGTAATTTAACAGTTTAATTTCCACGAGTTATTGTTCGTTATTTTCGGGACATTTACACAACAACAATTCACGACATTACCGGTAACATTGAAAGTCATCCCAACGCTAATAGGCTTTAGATTTCACAGCAAAATGTTTGTTTCTCATCATTTACGAGTACATTTAACGCTGCGTTCTGTATTTATTCCTCTTTACTGCCATTATGGGCGCTGCTCTTCTGCATAAAGGCGTGTAGTTTGTTATCTGACGGTTATTTAAGTGTTTTGATCTGATCTTTGTCTCACTTTTACCACTGGACCCCCGCAGAGTTGACTTAAAATCCAACTTGTTTGTTTCTTTTCCATCTTGTTTTTGTGTTGTGTCGATGGCCAATGTGTGTCCATGTTTTGATAAGTTATTCACGGCCATCCAGCTCAGATGTGTTAGATTGATTTTTGGGTTTTTATTTTTCGTACGTAAGCTGTTCTAAGATTATGTTTTTGTTCCTGTTATCAATATATTCTGATGAGTGCGTACTGGGAAACACTGATTGGCTGAAGGAAAAAGAGAATGTGTTTTTTCTCTGGTTCTTTTTTTTTCTACACAAGATTTAAGATGAATAAAAATGTATGCAAACTGCTCGTCTTTGTTGGGAAGTGTGTGTTATTGCTGCGGCATATTTTAAACATATCACAGCTGGTAAATAAGGAGCTATTTCTTTAAAACGTTATATATATATACTGCTTCTAAAGGGATGAATACAGTTTGAAGGGATGATTTAAGTTGATCGAAAACCTATAATATTGGCCTATAAATTATAGTGGAGCCAAATCTTTAAGTAGTAGGACATGTAAAAAGTTAGAAAAAGTACAAAAATTCAAAATTGTTAAGAGTAAATTTACTTTTAACCACTGCAGTTTAATGGTGTACCATCAGGTGGCAGCAGTGAGACTCCAGCAGGGTTTTATCCACAGTGATTCAGAAGGAGAAGAAGAAGACGCCCAGCGTAACGTGGTTGACGTCATTACGTTGTTTATGACGGAGAACTGTTGCTGTACGTAGCGTTAGCTTGTGTGTTACTTTTCACAAACAAACGATTAAGCATTAGTTTCGATCCCAATGTGCATATTGTGGAACATAAAGGAGAATATAATGGCCCTGCAGAAGTATTAAGGTAATAACCGCTTTATGTCTGTATTGTATTGTTGTTGACTGTAATAATAGTGCTAATAGCAGCCTCTTATTGCTAGCTAGCATGCTAATGTTCCATAGATATAAACAGAGCCTAATGTAAATACAGAGGTGTAATGTAACTAAGTAACTCAAGTACTGTACTTAAGTATAATTGTGAGATACTAGTACTTTACTTGAGAAGTTCCAGTACTTCTGCTCCACTACAGTTCAGAGGTACATGGTGTACTTTTCCTCCACTACATGTATTTAATACCTTTAGTTACTTTACAGATGTGGATGAATGATGTGAAATCTAATCAAGTGTTAAATCAGACTTTAGTTCCACCTGGAGTAAATCCACAAGCTACCCTGCAGTATACAAAGTCATTCAAACTAGCTGCACCTTTACCAGCTTTGATAACACTTTCATGATCAATCATTATAAAACATATCATATATATTATTCTGAAATGGACCAATCTGCACAATGACTACTTTTACTGTCGCTACTTTAACTATATTTTGATGAATACTCTGTTACAGTAAAAGTACTGCTTTCAAAATGTTCCTCAAGTAAAAGTAGAAAAGTATTATACACTCTGGTACTTCTACTTTTACTCAAGTACAAGATCTGAGTACTTCTACTTTTACTCAAGTACAAGATCTGAGTACTTCTACTTTTACTCAGGAACAAGACCTGAGTACTTCTACTTTTACTCAAGTACAAGATCTTAGTACTTCTACTTTTACTCAAGAACAAGATCTGAGTACTTCTACTTTTACTCAAATACAAGATCTGAGTACTTCTACTTTTACTCAAGTACAAGATCTGAGTACTTCTACTTTCACTTGAGTAACATTTTGAATGCAGGACAGATACTTGGTAATCATTTCAACTGGAAATGAGCTTTAATAAACATTTCCCTGCTGGATGAAAGCCTGTGTGACTCATTACTAAAGTTTTTTTGCAAAGTACAGAAGGCATACAACTTACTTACTACAATAACACTAGTGTTTTATGATCCTGTTGCATGCTGGGTTGTTTGTTCTCAGCTGTGTGAGTCAATACATCAAGCACGTCTAGATTCATGTGTGCGTAGCTACAGTGTAGATATGACAAGGAGAATCTGAGGTCACAGGCTCCTCCAACAGCAACACAATAACACAGATCAAATAGTAAATAAAATGAAATAGAATATAGTCGACATAGTGCAGAATAGTGTATATACAAGTCATTGGCATATTGATATACATAAGTTGCAAACAGATGGATGTTCTTTCAACAGTTCAGGTGTGTATCAGTCTGATGGCCTGTGGGAGGAAGCTGTCTATAACTGAACGCCTCTGTCGTTAATTCACTTTTCTTTCAGTGAAGACAGTAATGCCATAAAGAAAGGAGGCACGTTTGAGGAGATCTCTCTTCAGAAATGGCGACTGAACTCCATGAGGCTATTTTCATGGCCAAGCAGGAGCGCCACAAAAACCTGTTTCTGAACTACAGAAACCTGAACCACTTCCCCGTGGAGCTGCTGAAAGACGAAGGCCTTCAGTTCCTGGAGAGGCTGTACATGAAGAGGAACTCACTCACAACGCTGGTATCTATTTACCTGACGTCAAACCTGCTTTTAAAACATCTTAGCAGGGTTGTTTCCTGTGACTTTTACTAATCACTTCTGCTTTCTCTCTCTATCAGCCGGACGATCTTGCTCTGAAGCTCCCAAATCTAATCGAACTGTGAGTATTTATTACGCAAAATCCACTTGTTCACGTCTTTTCTACATCAACATGTGTCCCCTCTTCTTCATGTCTCTTCTACATCAACATGTGTCCCCTCTTCTTCATGTCTCTTCTACATCAACATGTGTCCCCTCTTCTTCATGTCTCTTCTACATCAACATGTGTCCCCTCTTCTTCATGTCTCTTCTACATCAACATGTGTCCCCTCTTCTTCATGTCTCTTCTACATCAACATGTGTCCCCTCTTCTTCATGTCTCTTCTACATCAACATGTGTCCCCTCTTCTTCATGTCTCTTCTACATCAACATGTGTCCCCTCTTCTTCATGTCTCTTCTACATCAACATGTGTCCCCTCTTCTTCATGTCTCTTCTACATCAACATGTGTCCCCTCTTCTTCATGTCTCTTCTTCATCAACATGTGTCCCCTCTTCTTCATGTCTCTTCTACATCAACATGTGTCCCCTCTTCTTCATGTCTCTTCTACATCAACATGTGTCCCCTCTTCTTCATGTCTCTTCTACATCAACATGTGTCCCCTCTTCTTCATGTCTCTTCTACATCAACATGTGTCCCCTCTTCTTCATGTCTCTTCTACATCAACATGTGTCCCCTCTTCTATCTTCTTCATGTCTCTTCTACATCAACATGTGTCCCCTCTTCTTCATGTCTCTTCTACATCAACATGTGTCCCCTCTTCTTTCATGTCTCTTCTACATCAACATGTGGTCCCCCTCTTCTTCATGTCTCTTCTACATCAACATGTGTCCCCTCTTCTTCATGTCTCTTCTACATCAACATGTGTCCCCTCTTCTTCATGTCTCTTCTACATCAACATGTGTCCCCCTCTTCTTCATGTCTCTTCTACATCAACATGTGTCCCCTCTTCTTCATGTCTCTTCTACATCAACATGTGTCCCCTCTTCTTCATGTCTCTTCTACATCAACATGTGTCCCCTCTTCTTCATGTCTCTTCTACATCAACATGTGTCCCCTCTTCTTCATGTCTCTTCTACATCAACATGTGTCCCCCTCTTCTTCATGTCTCTTCTACATCAACATGTGTCCCCTCTTCTTCATGTCTCTTCTACATCAACATGTGTCCCCTCTTCTTCATGTCTCTTCTACATCAACATGTGTCCCCTCTTCTTCATGTCTCTTCTACATCAACATGTGTCCCCTCTTCTTCATGTCTCTTCTACATCAACATGTGTCCCCTCTTCTTCATGTCTCTTCTACATCAACATGTGTCCCCTCTTCTTCATGTCTCTTCTACATCAACATGTGTCCCCTCTTCTTCATGTCTCTTCTACATCAACATGTGTCCCCTCTTCTTCATGTCTCTTCTACATCAACATGTGTCCCCTCTTCTTCATGTCTCTTCTACATCAACATGTGTCCCCTCTTCTTCATGTCTCTTCTTCATCACCATGTGTCCCCTCTGTGGAAAGAGACTCTGAAAGTTTCAGGAACAAAGATTCTCTCTCTTTTTGTCCTGATCCATTTCTATAAAAACCTGTCTGAAAATGAGCTGATCAGATTTTGGCCACTTTGTGATGTCATAACGATGTGTTGGCTTGTGTAACCATCACGGACCGTCTCCACAGCAGCGTTAAAAAAATCTTGGAGGTGGGCGTATCTGAGGCTTGGGGATTTTTTTGTGATCAACCAATCACATGAATCTCCCGCCCGCGACATACGAAGCCAAAAAGCCCGAAGTAAACTGGATATAAACTCCCCAAACAGGCGAAAACCTACCACTGTCTCTGCCACCTCCCTCCATGCCTGGCTCCTCCGGTTTATATCCCGGTAGGTAAATAGGGACTGGTCATAAAGCACCGGGTGATTCCCTACCGCTAATTTCTCCTCCATTTTTTGGAATATGAGGAAATGACCTACGGTATGTCTCTCCCAGCATACACGCCGTTTGATTGGCTAGAGCTTGAACTGCCAGATTTGCGTACACAGGATTTGATTGGCTGCCGCTTCCACCTCAGCTTCAAAAGTTGAACATTGTTCAACTTTGAATCTTGAAAATCCTGAGAATCTCCGCTCACCTGCCCACAATGCAGTTCGGCGAAAAGTGAGGGAAAGTGACGTCACCCCATTCAAAGTGAATGGGCAGAAGCGTTTCAAGATTTTTTTAACGCTGCTGTGGAGACGGCCCGTTAGCCAATCACCAACCAAGGTAACCCCCCCCCCCTTATCACCTGAATCTCCTCCTAGATCACCATTGTGTTCTTTTTAACCAAATCTCTCTCAGAGGGGCGTGGGGAGGGGCTCCTTATTTTCATCTAAAGTAACAGACAGAGAATCAGCACTTTGGAAACAGGGCTGAAACAGAGGGGATTATGGGATGCTGCAATGATCTGTTTGGTGTTTCAGCCAATCAGAGACAGGCTCTGACTATATCTGAGACCTGTGATATATTGATGAAGAAGAGTATAACAGGAGACCTTTAAAGCTTTGTTTGTTTGTTGTACAGTA
Organism: Trematomus bernacchii; assembly: GCF_902827165.1. NCBI lineage: Eukaryota > Metazoa > Chordata > Actinopteri > Perciformes > Nototheniidae > Trematomus > Trematomus bernacchii. The sequence continues at coordinate 2,068,701 of NW_022987772.1, forward strand.
ATCAAACTTCATGACATTACATAAGCTGTTTTACTTGAAAAGTGGATGAGGGCGGACGGTGAAGATTACATGCATTACAATGTTTTAAAATATAACCGACAACAGCTCAAATATTCTGTTTTAATGTAATTTAAACATCTGTTTGTTTTCCATTGAAGGTATTTGCACTCGAACAACATCATCCTTATTCCTGAAGGTGAGTCCTCCTCTGGTATTACTTAATAATAAACCCGTGTTCACACCTCTCTGCTTCTCTGTTACTGATTACAATTACATTTATTTTGTTAAATTTGTCGGCTCTTTTAAGTCACTTTTCAAACCTTACTTTAGGAATGCTTTTATGTGATTTAATTTATTCTTAATCTATTTTTTTTTTTGTTGTTATTATTTTCTATCTGTTCTTGTGTTTAGATGCTGTCGTTTAGTTCCCTTGCTCTCTGTGTATTTTGCTGTGAAAGCACTTTGTAAATGTCTTTTGAAAGGTGCTATAAATAAAGTGTATTATTATTATATTCAGGGTTCTGTCTGCACGCCCTCAAACCCAAATGCAGTTTTCCCCGTAAAGTGATGCCAGAAAACAATATTTCTGTTCCTCAAAAACTGTATAATGACTCCAGAAATCTGAGCATCGAACAGAGCGTCAGACGGCAGAGACAGCTTTGTTGTTACGGAGCTCCGACGTCACGTTGTTGTTTACGTCCGCGGCGCCATCTTGTATACGGGCGTCATGATCTTGAGATAATTGATATATCTTATAAACAAGATCAGCGCCACAGTATCACCTCATACTATATCTTTCTAGGAAACACCCCTGATATAATTACACAACTCTTTTGACCGTACTGTATGTAAAGTAATAACATATTAAATACTGTCAGGATAAAAAGGGTAAATTACTAAGAACTCCAAAACAACAGGAGGATTGAAATGAGAGAAATCTGGAGATGAAGTTGTTTTTATTTGTAAAGTCTCCATTTTCCATATAATAATGCCCTCTGTTATCTTCGATCCCCAGCAAGTGAAATCCCGAAAAATACGCATGACTCTAAAACCATTGTTACTACATACATTTTATGAAAATAATTAGTACAATAAAATATAACTAAAAAATGCATTTCCTGCTGAGAATGCGTGTGAATGCTGTAAACTGAACATTTGTGGCTGAATTTAGCTGAAAATGCAGAAAAAGCTGAATATGTTATTAGCTGAATGGTAGCTTCTTTTAGCTACAGAGACCAAGTCAGTGGGTGTTCCTCAATGTCGAGTACGCTTGCTTGGTAGCACATGTCTGCCGAGCATCTTGCTTCAGAAGCGAGGCAAGAATACTTCCTGGCATTCGGAAAACGAAGTGTGGAACACGCTAGCAGGTGTGCAGGTGTGCGTCATATGAGAGGCCCCGCCTTACATCTTCCGCCACAGATTTGGGGAAATTGGTCCGTGCGCAAAGCATTGTGGGGATTTTAAGACCGCGAAGTCTACTCATGTGCACACTCGATATTTCTCCAAACGGAGTACGCCGGGCTCGGTAGATTTCCAAGTATACTGGAGATTGGAACAGTACTTCGGCGGCACTCGATGACGTAGTATGCTTGAAATAGTGGCTCTGAAGCAGCTTTACTCGCAATTGAGAAACACCCAGTGTGTTGCTGAACTTAGCGGAGAAATGCAGAAAAGTGAAATGATTTGAATCAAATGGTTACAGCTCAAATGCATTGCAATGACTTTGTTGGAAACTTGAAAGTGAAATGTTAAACTGGAAGAGTAGGACAAATAGTGAAGAAGCTTAATATTTAAACAACAACATGTATAGCCTCAATGTCCTGAAATAGCTGAATAATGTAATAGTTGAATGGTTTCTGTAGCTGAAAGTAGGCTGAAGGAGTTAAATATGAGATGTAAGTAGTAGTGAATGAATGTGTATTAAGAAGAGAAAAGAAAGCCAAAACGCTTGGGAAAGCAGCAGAATATTTTGACTGCAAACATTTGAACTAAAACCACACGTCACCAATAATGTATAAAATATGTGGAACATGTTGAAGTCAGTATGAAGTCTCCATCAGACAGAAAAGAATAGGCGGAGACAGTCTTTAAACTCCAGTCTGTGGGTGTTTCTCAATGTCGAGTACGCTTGCTTGGTAGCACATGTCTGCCGAGCATCTTGCTTCAGAAGCGAGTCAAGAATACTTCCTGGCATTCGGAAAACGAAGAGTGGAACAGGCGAGCAAGTGTGCAGGTGTGCGTCATATGAGAGGCCCCGCCTTACATCTTCCGCCACAGATTTGGGGAAATTGGTCCGTGTGCAAAGCATTGTGGGGATTTTAAGACCGCAGAGTCTACACATGTGCAGCCTCGAAATTTACGCCGGGCTCGGTAGAATTCCAAGTATGCTGGACATTGGAACAGTACTTCGGCGGAACTCGATGACGTAGCATGCTTGAAATAGTGGCTCTGGAGCAGCTTTACTCGACATTGAGAAACACCCTGGGTGTTTGTGTTTGAGGTGACGACGTTATCAAACACCTGTGTGTGTGTGAGCCCAGACATCAAAGGTTACCATGGTGACGTTGTTATCAAACACCTGTGTGTGTGTGTGTGAGCCCAGAGATCAAAGGTTACCATGGAGATGTGCAGTAATCAGTGAGAGGAGAGCCTTTCCATTGTTCTGAATGAGAAATAAACCTCTTACATTTCTAACTTTTGTAGAGAACCGTAGCAGCTATCGTTAAAATGTCAACGCGTGGATCATGTCAGGACCCTGAGGGGCGTCTCAATCTGCTTTTTGTGCACTTTCGGGTCAATAATGTGGCTTTTTTGGCAGATTAACTCAAGGTGTGCAGACAGCATTCGCACTAATAAGATTAAAAAAATGTTTTATAAAAAATTGAAAATAAACAAGTTTTTAAAACACAAAATGAACGTCTCAAAATGCATTTCAAGACACTTTGACATATTTTAGTATCTCCTGCAGCAGCCGTGTGAAACCTTGTCTCTCCTGTTGTCTTTTCACGATACTACCACTCTGTTGTCTTTGATCCTCAGCGATCGGCAGCTTGTCTCGTCTGCAGTCGTTGGACCTGAGCAACAACGCGCTGCAGTTCCTCTGTCCGGAGATCGGACGCCTCAGATCTCTGAGACACCTCCGACTGTCCAACAATCAGCTCAAGTGCTTTCCTCCAGGTACGTCTACCATCACAAATACCTCTTTATTACGTTTCTACGGTGCATCACCATCAGCAACTTAAACAAGTGCACACACAATGACAATATGCTATCTTTAAGCGATGGAAAGCTAAGTATACGCATGTACAAGATTATATTTACAAAGAGAAAGAATGAAAAACACACAAACAACATAAAAAATAAGAATATATTAGATATATATATGCTGCAGATAAGCTATACCGCTAACAGGTCGTTTTGGAGAGTATTGAATGCATCTATCTATTCTGCAGATAGTCTACAGACTTGTCTTTATACTGTTAATATGTGTATATTTATAATGTTTAGGAAAGGTTTTATGTTGAACTCATGTCCAATCCCTTGTTAACATGCTCCCGAGACAAGACAATGTCCCAAGTTGGGATCAATAAAGAACATCTAATCTAAAACATGACGGCAGAGTTTTTATCTTGTTTAGTTAAGATTAGTCAGGGTCATCCAAAAAATTCAAGTTTGTTTTGTCACTCTACTTGTGACACAGTTTAACATTTAAAAAAATGTTCAGTAAGACAACAAATAACTGACAGTATGTTTGACCAAGCACAGGGTCAAGTGAAAAATCTAAAACAAAAAAAACACTCACGCAGCGTCAGAAAACAAAACCCTCTCTCTTTTCCTCCGTACCAACATCTCTAAAAACGGGGCTACAACGGAGCTGATCTAGATTTGCGTCTGATAAGACGTAATATCTGAAATGTGGGCGGGCTTTAGACCCACGGCCCTATCAGAAACGTTGCTGTCAGAAACAATGAGCGACGTGTTTTGAACGTAATATGGTCTGTGTTTACATTAGCATGCTAACACTCAGAGCTAACCTCTGCAGGAAATAAAGAAAGGAACTCACCTTGTGGTAAACCTGAGAGAGAGAAAGAGTTTGAGCTCCATACTGTTTCAGAAATAATCCTTGATGTGGTTTAGAACATGATGGCGTTTAATCACGGGAGCATTTAGCTGAGTGTCTCGTAGTATAGAGTGCCACAGTAACACGTCCTAAAAACTGGAAGTAAACTCCTTCTGGTTCCCTTGACAAAAAACCAATGCAATTTCTCCATAGGATTTTGGAAAATAGCTGGAAATAAGGTCTGTGGTTGAGACACATTGAAGAGACGGAGCACGTTTTGTTCAGCCGGATAATATCCACATGTCTACCCTACTTTTATAATTTTCTAATCATAAATCTAGTCGCCAGAAGCTAAATGCTAACGTTATGCTATAAAGGAACTACAGCAGGGTCGCTGCTTCAACGTCACGCCAACTTAAGATCCATATTCAAACATACAGATTCTAAATGGTACGAGTTGAAGCGTTTGTTTGAACAGTTTGCAGGAGGCAGGTACTTGCTTTCAAGCAGAACAGGGCAAACAAACTTAGCGGGAGTGTTTACGTGTTTACAACGTCCTCCACGACTTCTGTAGTCCTATTCAGCCACTTGGTAACAACCATCGTTTTTCAGACACGTCAACTCTTCAGAAATCACCAGCGGGGTCACTGCTGATGTATTTAATGTCCTAGAACAAAACGTGATCCGTCTCTTCAATGGGTCTCAACCACAGACCTTATTTCCAGCTATTTTCCAAAATCCTATGGAGAAATCCCATTGGCTCTGAGACCAGGGAACAGGAAGTGGTAAAATGCTGACTCACTTCCGGGTTTTAGGACGTGTCACCGTGACACTCTATTCTGAGCAGGCATTAGCTCCCCCTCCACTTTTTTTCAAAGGACCCCGAATCAGCATTCCTCTAACAGCTGGAATAGAGGGGTTTGATGGATTTCTAATGATCTGTTTGGTATTTGGAGCAAAACACATCATAGACATGTTTTTTATATATTTGTATATATCTGAGACCCATACTATATGCCTAGAAACAGCATGATAGGAGACCTTTAAGAAAACACCTGCATTGAGTTGCAGTATTTATTTATCCAGCAGAGGGCAACAGCGCCTCTTGAACAAACATGAAGAAAATGGAAAACATCATCCTTGTATTTCAAGACTCTGATATGTTTTAATAATGACAGGCAGGGGTGCATTTCATATTTCAATGCGCTCTGATTGCACATGTTAACCTTGTAATCTACATATGTATTGTTGTGTAGTGGAACTAGTCCAAACTGAGCATTTGACTGTCTGTTATTGCAGCAGTTTACAACACTAACGGTAAACATGCACTCCACATCTCGTATTCATTTCATCAATCGACTAACCGGGAAAACTCAGAGCAGGATTCTTCCTTACACTTCAAAATAAAAGCATTTCCTGTCAACATTTCAAAGTAAAACAGAATTATTACCCTTTATATTTAGAGGTCAATCAGGTCAACATGTCTCACTGCTTTAAATAAAACAAGTTACAACATGTATTATTTTTCACAATTCACAATTATTTTGTATGTAGTTTAAAGTATTTGGAGAGAACATGAGCTCTAGAAGAGATTGCCTTTTAGGTTTTATATAGCTATTAACTTTTGCAATGAAGTCTGTGACTTTGCACGAAATGTGATTCAGTTCCTGGAGAGGCTGTACACGACGAGGAACTCACTCTGTACACTGTATCTATTTATCTGATGTCAAACCTGCTTTTAAAACATCTTAGAAGCGGTTTGTTTACTTGTTATTCCTGCTTTCTGTCTCTATCAGCCTGACGATCACAGAGACGTTTTGACATTGTGTCCCTGTTATTCCTACACACTGTTTTCAAATCTCCCTCTCCATCCAGGGTGTCCGCGGGCTCTTAAAAAGTATTAAAAGTTGATAAATCAATTCAGCGAAAATTAAGGCTATTAAAAAATATTAAACGGCATTTTCCAAGGTATTACATTTTGTAGCTTGTTTCCAATAAGTATATAAATGGTCCAAAGAGGTTGTATTCTACAGTCTGCCTGAATGTAATCATTGCGTAGGTGTGTAGTGTGATTCTGTGTAGTTTATTTATGGCATCCTGTTGGGTTTGACGTCATCTGAACAGGACATCGCACGCTCACTGCTTGATAGCGCGCGAAGGTCCGTTTACGCCGGTTGTTAAACAACATCGTTATGGGGAAATGCAAGTCTGCGTCCAAATGGTTGGAAGATAAGGAGGAAGGACAATCAATACTGTATATAGTCAATGTGAGGTAAAGTGTGTTGTCAATGTAACCGGTTAGAACTCCAAGTGGCGATGAGGTCTTAAAATGTATGGAAAGGGTCTTAAAAAAGGTCTTAAAGGGTCTTACATGTGACTTGAGGATTCCTGCATATACCCTGCCATCGTGTCCTCCTGTCCCCTCAGAGATCTGCTTTTAAATTAATGTTTTAAATGCCATTTTTTAATGTGTTTCTGCTGCACTATTTCTTTATGCTCTTAATGTCATGTTTGTAAAGCACTTGGAATTGCCTTGTGTTGAAAGGTGCTGTATAAATAAACCTGCCTTACCTGGAGATCGGATTTATCTTTTAAGCTGGAGCGAGTGTTTTTTGGTTTTGAAAAAGGATTTGTTATGTAGATCAAAGTATCTGAAGAGAATTTGAACTTGCCCCTTTTTAGGTTTGGAATATTTATTAACATTTCCATTTCCCCCTCTCCTCATCCCGTCCTTTGGAAGTTTTGACATTGTGTTCCTGAACATTTGTCCCTGTTATTCCTACACAGTGTTTTTAACCCCCCTCCCCATCGTGTCCTCCTCTCCCCTCAGAGATCGGGGACCTTCAGGACCTGGAGACTCTGGATGTTTCCATGAACCAGCTGACGTTTCTCCCCGAGCGTCTGCATCGCTGCGTCTCTCTGCAGAATCTCACCGCCGACCACAACCTGCTGACTCGATTCCCCCGACAGCTCTGCTGGCTGCAGCGCCTCAACCAGCTCTCAATGGCCGCCAACCGCCTCACCTTCCTGCCCCTCGGTAGGTAGCTTGACTTTTTCAAAGACTCAAAGGTTTTATTGTCATATGCACAAAGCTACAGTGTAGAAATGGCAATGGAATTGTTCTGACCTGAGCTCCTCCAACAATGCAACATATATAATAAAATAGTGCAAGAAGTCTACAGTGCTTTGTTTTCGGTCCTTTGATCATAAAGCACTAATTCCACTTCTGTGTGTGTGTGTGTGTGTGTGTGTGTGTGTGTGTGTGTGTGTGTGTGTGTGTGTGTGTGGTGTGTGTGTGTGGTGTGTGTGTGTGTGTGTGTGTGTGTGTGTGTGTGTGTGTGTGTGTGTGTGTGTGTGTGTGTGTGTGTGTGTGTGTGTGTGTGTGTGTGTGTGTGTGTGTGTGTGTGTGTGTGTGTGTGTGTGTGTGTGTGTGTGTGTGTGTGTGTGTGTGTGTGTGTGTGTGTGTGTGTGTGTGTGTGTGTGTGTGTGTGTGTGTGTGTGTGTGTGTGTGTGTGTGTGTGTTACAGATCTGGGCAGATCGAGAGAGCTGCAGTTTGTGTTTGTTGACAACAACGTGGATCTGAAAGGATTTCCCTCCTATCTTTACAACAAGGTCATCGGCTGCAGCGGGTAAACCATTACAACCCTTTTAGAACCAAAAGCACATGCATATTAAAACACTTTAAGTCCTATACCTATAAGTTGTTGCTCAATAAAAAAATGATATTCCACTTCTACTCCAGTTTACGTGAAGCCATGCATACTTCACTTAATTAAATGACACGTAAAAATAACTTTTGAACACAATCTGAAACCCAGGATCCTTGTTTCTGCTTCTGGCCGAGCACGTGGGCTAGAACATGCTCTGAATGTGTGTTTCTCCTCCAGGTGTGGTGTGTCGGCCCAGATGTTGAGGGGGGGGGAGACCCTGAGTCAGGCTCTGGTGGGCCTCCCCGCGGAGGTGAAGGTGGTGGGCTCAGAGACGGAGAACGTGGTCCCCCTGGAGGAGCTCGCCCTGAGGGCCCTGCACCGCATCTACCACCACGGCAAGACAGGTGAGGAGAGAAAGTTCACACATGCTTTACTCAAGTAGAAGTACAGATACTCGTGTTTTAAAAGTAGAAGTACTGACTAAACGTCTTTACTCAAGTAAAACTAAAGAAGTATGGGCTTTGAAATGTACTTCAGTAAAAAGTACCCATAACTAGCATCTGTTTTAAAGAGTACCTGACCTCCCTTTATATTAATGGAAGTGTAATAGTGTAATGGAAATTCTGGTCATCAGAGAATTGGATGCTATGATGTTATATTTAACATATACATAATCATATTCTATAAGCCTTACATGTCAAGAGACCGTAGATCTCAGCACTCAGGAAGGTGACCATGGATCTGATCATGGGTCTATTTTACTCTGATCAGGGGTCAGGGGTCAGTTATCTCACGACTGAAACCAGAACCAGAAAGACATCTCTCTGACGAGTTCATTTCAAGAGTTTCCACCACACTAGCAAACCACAAAGACAAGTCTTATACTTCTGTCGTTTTTAATACTAACCCCCCCCCCCCGTAGTTTAGTTTAGATCCAAGACAAAAGTGACAGAAGGGGGACACGCTGAAAAAAATGCACAGCTCCTTCAGCACCACGGACAGCGACAGCCTGAAGAGCTTCACTGACCAAGAAAATGTAAATAAATACAAACACAGACAATTTTGACAAAAACCATAAATGACAACAACACAATAATATGTGAAACACTTTCCTAAATCTGAAGGAATACACTTAGCAAAGGTCTTTATTATTTATGACTCGTGAATGAATGAATGCACCAACATTTAAACACCTATTATTGAAGGAAAACTATGTTTATTAGTAATAAAGATTCACAGGTCCATCTTCTACTAATTAATCTGAATATCAGATTTTTTGCCATCAAATTTACACAAATGGGGCGGAGCCTGTGAGCTAGTTCAGGCAGTCAACTCGAGCACTCATGCTGCATTCATACATAACGCCCCGTGCCACTCTACAGCCAACCAAACAGAGTCTCCTTAATAAGCCGCTCTATTGAACCTGCCAGATCTCTCTCTATGCATTGCTTGCTGCTGCTATTGCTGCAGCTACTTCCACGTCGCTGCTGCTCGCCTGCTTCCACCCCAGCTTCCACCCCAGCTTCCACCCCAGCTTCCACCCCAGCTTCCACCCCAGCTTCCACCCCAGCTTCCACCCCAGCTTCCACCCCAGCTTCCACCCCAGCTTCCACCCTCAGCTTCCACCCTCAGCTTCCAACCCAGCTTCCACCCCAGCTTCCACCCCAGCTTCCACCCCAGCTTCCACCCCAGCTTCCACCCCAGCTTCCACCCCAGCTTCCACCCCAGCTTCCACCCCAGCTTCCACCCCAGCTTCCACACCAGCTTCCACCCCAGCTTCCACCCCAGCTTCCACCCCAGCTTCCACCCCAGCTTCCACCCCAGCTTCCAACCCAGCTTCCACCCCAGCTTCCACCCCAGCTTCCACCCCAGCTTCCACCCCAGCTTCCACACCAGCTTCCACCCCAGCTTCCACCCCAGCTTCCACCCCAGCTTCCACCCCAGCTTCCACCCCAGCTTCCAACCCAGCTTCCACCCTCAGCTTCCACCCCAGCTTCCACCCCAGCTTCCAACCCAGCTTCCACCCTCAGCTTCCACCCCAGCTTCCAACCCAGCTTCCACCCTCAGCTTCCACCCCAGCTTCCAACCCAGCTTCCACCCAGCTTCCACCCCAGCTTCCACCCCAGCTTCCACCCCAGCTTCCACCCTCAGCTTCCAACCAGCTTCCACCCTCAGCTTCCACCCCAGCTTCCACCCCAGCTTCCACCCCAGCTTCCACCCTCAGCTTCCAACCCAGCTTCCCCCCCAGCTTCCAACCCAGCTTCCAACCCAGCTTCCACCCCAGCTTCCACCCCAGCTTCCAACCCCAGCTTCCACCCTCAGCTTCCACCCCAGCTTCCAACCCAGCTTCCACCCTCAGCTTCCACCCCAGCTTCCAACCCAGCTTCCACCCAAGCTTCCACCCCAGCTTCCACCCTCAGCTTCCACCCCAGCTTCCAACCCAGCTTCCACCCTCAGCTTCCACCCCAGCTTCCACCCCAGCTTCCACCCCAGCTTCCACCCTCAGCTTCCAACCCAGCTTCCCCCCCAGCTTCCAACCCAGCTTCCAACCCAGCTTCCAACCCAGCTTCCACCCCAGCTTCCAACCCAGCTTCCACCCCAGCTTCCAACCCAGCTTCCACCCCAGCTTCCACCCTCAGCTTCCACCCTCAGCTTCCAACCAGCTTCCACCCAGCTTCCACCCCAGCTTCCAACCCAGCTTCCACCCTCAGCTTCCACCCCAGCTTCCACCCCAGCTTCCAACCCAGCTTCCACCCCAGCTTCCACCCCAGCTTCCAACCCAGCTTCCACCCCAGCTTCCACCCTCAGCTTCCACCCCAGCTTCCACCCCAGCTTCCACCCCAGCTTCCACCCCAGCTTCCACCCCAGCTTCCACCCCAGCTTCCACCCCAGCTTCCACCCCAGCTTCCAACCCAGCTTCCACCCCAGCTTCCACCCCAGCTTCCAACCCAGCTTCCACCCCAGCTTCCACCCTCAGCTTCCAACCCAGCTTCCACCCCAGCTTCCACCCCAGCTTCCAACCCAGCTTCCACCCTCAGCTTCCACCCCAGCTTCCACCCCAGCTTCCAACCCAGCTTCCACCCCAGCTTCCACAGCTCCACCCCAGCTTCCACCCCAGCTTCCACCCCAGCTTCCACCTGTACGCTCGGGGGGATAGTTATCTAATCATCACTCAATGTTCTTTGTATATCTGTGGAGTGATGAGGCCCGAGCCTAGACGGCAAACTCAACTATATGCTGCTTCTAATAAACATGTTAAAGAAACACGTGAGTTGTCTGACTGAAATGATGGTTTTACGTCTCAAAGCAGCTGCATGTTGTCGGTGTGGACGTGGGGGGGGAAGAAGACATTAACAAGTTGAACCACTGCAAGTTCAAAACGAGCGATAAAGAACTTAAAAAAAGTGTTTTGACATCAAGACATTCGTGGGAATTATGAAAATACAAATGCATTTCAATTTTCCATGAAAGAATTGGAATGAACCAAAAAGAAAGTGTCATGTTACAATGAAGTGACATCTTTGACTGTATACGTGTCCAATAACTCCCCCCCCCTGTCCTCCCTGTGTCTCCAGACCTGCCCCCCCCCCCTCCTCAGCCCGCCCCCCCCCCCTCTGTCTGCCCCAGAGTCTCCTCCAGCTGCTCCACTTCCCTCTGGGTCACTGTCACCGCTGCAGTCAGACCATGTTCACCACCATCTTCCCCAAGCTGTTCCCTCTGAGGGACACCGCGCTGGCAGGGGTGCACCGCAGGTCAGAACAAACGCACCTCTATAGACATAACCCACCTTCACAGAACAAACTACAGAACAAACTACAGAACAAACTACAGAACAAACTACAGAACAAACGCACCTTCACAGAACAAACTACAGAACAAACAGTTATTGCCTTATTTCAAGTACAAACATCAGAATCCATTACATTTTAAAGATAACTTCACAAAATCTAGTGGGTAAATATTGACTCAGGATATCTGACACTAAAAAGGTAAATCTGTGTAATCTTATAAATATATTGCTATAAAAACAAATGAACATATGGATAAATAATGTCTAATATAGTCAACACCTGCAATTACAAAAAACATGAACAAATTGGTGCTTCAGCTTAAAAACAAAACACCCATATCTAATAACATTTGAGTTTTTTTAGATTTGAAACTTACTTTTAGTATAAAATATAACTTGAACGCATTTATTGTGTAAAATTAAAATAACCTTATTCTGTCTCCCTTCTCTCCTCCACAGGACGACGGTGAGTTTTGTGGCTTATTGTTGCTCCAGTCACTGCCTCCGGACCTTTGACCTGCAGGGATGAGGACACACACACACACACACACACACACACACACACACACACACACACACACACACACACACACACACACACACACACACACACACACACACACACACACACACACACACACACACACACACACACACACACACACACACACACACACACACACACACACACACACACACACACACACTCGTCCCGAAAGCGGCAGATGAACGGTTCGTTTTGTTTGCGGATCTTTCAGGAACATTACAGACGCAGAATGTTAGGAGTTCTTTTTCTTTTTTTTATGGACACAAGGCTCGTTCAGAAACTCACCAAAGACTTACATGATGCTCCTGAATGCAACCAGAAGAAGATTGTGTGTGTGTAAACTAACACGATGACAGCTGAAGTAACTACGGGCACTTTTCAACAACTAGCACTGTTTGATTTTTGTCAAAATGTCAGACGGTTCCTTGTGGACTCAGATATTTCCTACTGACGTTTCTTTGACTGATTACTGGAGAACATTTGAAGTCGCAGATTGAATATGCTACTTACATGTTTAAGGTTAATGTTTAAACGTAAGTAACATGAATGATGCAGTTGTTGCTACAGGTCTGTTCAGTTGGAGGTCTCCTGGGTAACTGATGCGCGTGTGTTGATTATTAATGTTGTCTAATTTCTAATGTATCTTTTGTGTTGATTGTGTTTCAGTAAATATCGACTCATGTTTGACTTGTTGTGTTTGTTCCTTTATTCACGTTGGTATAATGTTCATGGCACACTTTGTATCTTCAACTACATCTATGTGTAGGGGCCTTTCCTGTTGAGTTGCAATGCTAAATGCTTGAGAGTATGAAAATACAACAAAGCAATTAGAAAAAATACATTTTCAACACAATAAGCAACAATAGAGAAAATAATATATCAAAAATATGTTTTGATTATCTACTGATTTTGAATGCAAACATTTCAGAAAATGCTCTTTTTGGCCTCTGAAATATGTATTTATATCATATTTACGATTTTAAATGACACGACACGACATTAAAAGACATCACGTTGGACTGTGGGAAACTGGAAGACACTTCTTTGCTATTTTCTGACATTTTAGTAACAAACCATTGAGAAAATAATTGTAAATCGCTGTAATATTTACAATGAAAATGTAAAACTAAGTGGGAAGACTAAACAGAAATGGGGTTACTTGGGTTTACATGATGATATATTCATCTTTAAAGTCCTTTTTTAATGCAAAGATGTCAGAAAATAGTGTTTTAAGGTTCTGAGCTATGGACATATGCTGCTTTTCTCTTGAAATATCACATATATTTTGGGGTTTAAAACTAACAAAATAAGACACTTTTCCCTATTTTCAGACATTTTGTAAACAAACAATTGAGAAAATAAATGGTAATTGGTGGGAATATGATCAAATCGGTTGTAAATGAGAAATCTAAACAAAAAGGATGTTAATTCTGGCATGTTAACATACAGAGAAATTATATTAAATGTACATCAGCACCTCTTTCATTAATACTACTCTACGAAGAGAATCAGGAGATCTTTATTGATGTTACAGTCAGGGATAACAACAGGACAACAACATGTCACACGCTGTCCTCGTAGAGATGGAAACACATACTGGAAAGCAGCAAAGAGAAGGATCAGATAAAAGAGACGAAGCACATCATCTCTTATCGAAGTGTGTGTGTGTGTGTGTGTGTGTGTGTGTGTGTGTGTGTGTGTGTGTGTGTGTGTGTGTGTGTGTGTGTGTGTGTGTGTGTGTGTGTGTGTGTGTGTGTGTGTGACCATGATCCTCTCTGTTCTCCTCTGGGAGTATCACATGTCCGCTCTCTGCACACGCTGCATGTTCATATTAAACATAAACACACGACACAGATCACATGATGACACAGAGGTGTAGAGTAACTAAGTACATTTACTCAAGTACTGTACTGTACTTGTAATTTTGAGGTACTTGTACTTTACTTGAGCTACTTATGCTTTGTACTTTTCCTCCACTACATGTATTTAATACCTTTAGTGACTTTACAGATGTGGATGAATGATGTGAAATATAATCAAGTGTTAAATCAGACTTTAGTTCCACCTGGAGTAAATTCACAAGCTACCCTGCAGTATACAAAGTCATTCAAACTAGCTGCACCTTTACCAGCTTTGAGAACACTTTAATGATCAATCATTATAAAACATATCATATATATTATTCTGAAATGGACCAATCTGCACAATGACTACTTTTACTGTCGCTACTTTAACTATATTTTGATGATAATACTTTTCTACTTTTACTTGAGGAACATTTTGAATGCAGGACTTTTACTGTAACAGAGTATTCCTACACTCTGGTACTTCTACTTTTACTCAAGAACAATATCTGAGTACTTCTACTTTTACTCAAGTACAAGATCTGAGTACTTCTACTTTTACTCAAGTACATGATCTGAGTACTTCTACTTTAACTAAAGTACCAGGTCCGAGTACTTCTACTTTAACTAAAGTACCAGGTGTGAGTACTTCTTCCACCTCTGACTGTACATAAACACACATGTGCACACAGAGGTGGAAAGCACATCTGCACTGCACAGTGTTGAGGTGCATTATTGAGGTGTTTGCTTTGCCTCTTATTTACTGCCATTTAAAGGGAAATATTTCACTGTTTGCAAAACGTGATTTAGCTGAGCTTAAGTTGCTCGTTAATTTGCAATATAAGAGTTTTGCACAGGACCCCCATGAGGTATTTGACTAAAGGGGCAACTTCAGTCATTTCTCATACAAGGTTTGTGTGCATGTAAATGGTCTGCAAAGGCTCAAATGTCCTCCCTCTATTGGACTTATGAAGCTCGGCGCAAGTTCTTTCAGGAAGACTGGGGGTGTTTCTCAATCGCGAGTACGCTTGCTTGGTAGCACATGTCTGCCGAGCATCTTGCTTCAGAAGCGAGTCAAGAATACTTCCTGCCATTCGGAAAACAAAGAGTGGAACAGGCTAGCAAGTGTGCAGGTGTGCGTCATATGAGAGGCCCCGCCTTACATCTTCCGCCACAGATTTGGGGAAATTGGTCCGTGCGCAAAGCATTGTGGGGATTTTAAGGCCGCGAAGTCTACTCATGTGCACACTCGATATTTCTCCAAACGGAGTACGCCTGGCTCGGTAGATTTCCAAGTATACTGGAGATTGGAACAGTACTTCGGCGGCACTCGATGACGTAGTATGCTGAAATAGTGGCTCTGAAGCAGCTTTACTCGAGATTGAGAAACACCCTGGGTGTATACATTCACTCCGCATTCACTCCGCAGCTGCCAGGAGAGCTAATAAAGACCTCATCACACCTCCTCTTCATCCCATCTCCTCATCACATCCAGATCTTCAGCATCACCACCAGTGTCTAGACCCCGGGGGGGGGGGGGGGGGGGGGGGGGGGGGTTCCCTATATGCTCACGGCTGCATTTCCCCCTTTAGATATACCATTTCAGGATCGGGGTCTAATCGCCAAAGACTTAACATTAATCACATGACATGTGTCAATAAATGTTCTTTAAACAAAATGAAGTCTCTCCTGATTGTCTTTTCTCTACTCGTGGTCATGTTGAGCCCTTTGTAACCTAGTCTTGAAAAATAGCTATAAAGACACATTTTCTTCACTTTCCTAAGAGCTGTATAGTACCCTATTATGCTTTTGGGGTTTTCCCTTCCCTAGTGCGTTATATAGGTTTTAGTGCATGTTAATGGCCTGCAAAATCTAACATGTCCTCGCTCTGCAAGAAACGCCTGTATTGGACTTCTTCAGTATTTGTCTATTCTGTAAACAAGTCATTATTAAAGGGTTCCTCTTCTTTTGAGTGTTCCCTCTCCTGTAGTGTGTCCTATAGGTTTTTAGTGCATGTAAATGGTCTGCAGATGCTAAAATCCAGAGGGAGTTTCTCTCCCACACACTCCCCCCCCCCCGACTTTATCCAATGTTTATATGTATATTCAGTAATTGTAAATGCACACATATTAAAGTAGCCTTATTTGCATATTTGTACTTCTACTATTGTCCATTTTTTAAAACAAAGGGCTTAGTTTCATGCTGATATCTTTTTTTTTAAACGCTTTGTTTACCCCTATTCACTGATCATATGTCTTCCTACTTAAATGCGTCTCATAGCTGAACATCCAAACACCGCAGGTTAATATGAAGCGTGCTCAAATAGCTTTTAATGTCCTCGTGCATGCATACGTGCAGAAAGCCTCTCTGAGCCTCTCCTCAGTGAATGGAGCCGTTTCCCCTGCAGTCCTTCTCTTCTTACATAATCACTTTTGATTTATTTTTGCAACGCCACAAGGCCTGACACATGAATACTGAAGACTCCCGAAATACACTGAGAGGAAAACACACTAAGAAATAAAGACGTGAAGCGAGTTAAAATAGTAAAAGTGACATAAAGATGCAAGTAAACAACTCCATGGAGAAAACAGCATTTACAAGGCAAGGTAACAAGGCAAGGTAACAAGGCAACAAGGCAAAAGACGACAAGACAAGGCAAGGTAACAAGGCAAGGTGACAAGGCAACAAGGCAAGGAAACACAAGGTAACAAGGCAACAAGGCAACAAGGCAACAAGGCAACAAGGCTACAAGGCAACAAGGCAACAAGACAACAAGGCAAAGGCAACAAGGCAACAAGACAAGGCAAGTGTATTTTTATAGCACCATTCAAAACAAGGCAATTCAAAATGCTTTACAAAAATGAAAGACATTAAGAGCATTAAGACATAAAGCTAAATATCTCCCAAAGTTAACCACTGCATTCAATGGCCTACCTGCCTGTCAGCCTTCCATCTGTGCACAAACTAATCTCGTGACCTCATTGGTCATGTGCACGTTGGTGTGTGTTGGAGGAGGGGCTCTATAAGGAAGTGGCAGATTTTTTCCAGTTGTGTATTTTCAAATTCTAGCGATCTCGAGCTGGTTTCTCCAAAATTACCTACCCCACCTTTAAGTGGACAGTTTGTAAACAAAAGAAGAATATATTGAATTGAACTGAATCAAAATCAGTTGAATTAAAGGAGAAGAGACATACTGTAGCACAAATCTCTTCTAACCAAACGTCTTTTAAAATGCCAAAAGCCATCAGTGGGTCAGTGAGTGTGTGTGTGTGTGTGTGTGTGTGTGTGTGTGTGTGTGTGTGTGTGTGTGTGTGTGTGTGTGTGTGTGTGTGTGTGTGTGTGTGTGTGTGTGTGTGTGTGTGTGTGTGTGTGTGTGTGTGTGTGTGTGTGTGTGTGTGTGTGTCAGATGGTACCTGCAGAACTGTTGCCCTTTGAATGTTCCCAGCTGGTTATCTTCTGCAGGATTGAAAAGGTCAGATTTGTAAAGATTGAGAAGAGGAACATCTTTCCTTAAAATACATCTCAGACTAACCACAGACTAGTCCCACAAATTCATGCCATAAACGTTAACAATCTTAAAATAAAATAATCCAGTTGTTGCCTCAGTAGGCTATTAAATATCTCTGTTGAATATAAAAACATTGCTTTGTAAAAATGCCCTTGTAATGAATCTGATGCTGGCAAATATTATTTACAGTAATATAAATTTGTTTTAGTCCCACGTATTTTTAAAGGATCTTTTTTTTATTAATATATTGACAGATAATATTAAAAATGCATTGCAATAAAATCCCTTGACTTCCTTAATTGTATTTTTAATAATCCACTCTCTCACACGCAACCCCTCATCCTGTGTGTTTTAGATTCAAGAGATTTATTAGATTTATTCCCTTTTGGTAGGATTTTAACTGAGCTGTTGTCTCTTCAGATGCCTGGCAGTAAAACATCGTGTATCTCCTCCCTGTGACATCAGAGGGCGCGGCCATTTTGTGAGCAGCATCAAATTACACACGATGAGGCCGGAAGTGAAGTGACTGACCCACCAAAATAAAAGCCTCCGATAGATGTTGATGACAAAATGCTAAAAAAATCCACCAAATATTATTTATTTAAATCGAAATACTAAATGATTAGAGCTGCAATGTTTATAATTATAGTTTATAGATTCAAGATGTTTAATTTATCTCTGTTTACAAGTTGTTAAGTGCTTTTTCTTGATGGCTTTATTAAAGATCAACAATATAGTATATTAAACACAATTTAAAATGGAGTAGAACAACACTACATCCAATACAACACACACACACACACACACACACACACACACACACACACACACACACACACACACACACACACACACACACACACACACACACACACACACACACACACACACTGATGGCTTTTGGCATTATAAAAGACGTTTGGTTAGAAGAGATTTGTGCTACAGTCTGTCTCTTCTTCCTTAATTCAACTGATTTTGATTCAGTTCAATTCAATATATTCTTCTTTTGTTTACAAAATGTCCACTTAAGCTTGTAGATAAGAAAACACGAGACCAACAAGGATATCAGGGCAGTAAAGACCTCAAATATTTGAGTGTAAAAGAGACAATTTATGAAAACATTTAGTTTTTTCATGCAGTGGTTAACTTCGGGAGATATTTAGCTTTATTTCTTGCCTTGTTGCCTTGTTGCCTTGATGCCTTGTTACCTTGTTGTTGCCTTGTTACCTTGATGCCTTGTTTCTTTAAGCCATGGTTCTGTACGTATTTGTCTTTATTTGTATTAAATATGAATACTAATGTGTACTTATTTTCTTTGTTATTGTTGCATGCTGTATGTAGCTGCTCTGCCACTTATGCTGTAACACTGCTGTGGGACTAATGAAGGAATTCTAATAAGTCCACGTTATCTAACAAGAGGGTTAACTCATCATGCCTTTATTTTGTAAAACCTGAACAGGAAGTGTGTGATTTCCCTCCCCTCATGGTGGTGAGGGGGGGTCGGTGTGTTTCCATTTAATAATCCACATCTCAGTCCCGGAGAGCTGCTGCAGCACGGAGCGACATTTCCACTGAAACTGAAGAAAAAAACAGCCAAATCAAAGCCAGAAGAGCTGAGGAAACCGCACCAGGTAAATGTAAAGACTCACCTGCTGCAGGAACACACCACACACACCTGGTTCAATCATAATTATGCAGAAGAAATCTGTGTCGGATTTAAAGTGTCGTCGTTTATTTCTCACCCTGAGGTGGCTGGGTCAAGTTAACCTCCTGCGACTGATGGGTTTCATTCTCATTTTCTGCTCAAATCCCTGGAACTTTCTGGTGTTTTTTGTTTCTGATTTTGCCCGCAGAGCTTCTGTCCGTGTTACATATATTACAGGATTAAAGTAGCTGTTTGTTGTCAGGATTAAATGAGAGGATAAAGCAGCTTCTCTCTGAAGAAGACTCCCAGGTTTCCTCTGGTTTAACCCCGGGGCTCTGGAGCCTATTTACGGATTGAGAGATGTTTCAGCACCGTGGACAGCTCCGGAGCAAAAACACAGATAGAAAAGAGAGGAAATTAACCATTAAATGTTGATTTATTGAAACAATTCTTGGTGAAAGTGTGCGTTTTATACCTCTATTTGATTACATATTGTCTAGTAGTGTATAAAAGAGCAGTTTTTTGTGAGGATTTCATTCATTTTGGTGCCAAATCAGTGCAGATGTAGCCTTTTTTTCTACAAATGTGCCCTATTTCATCCACTCTTCAGTCAATAAATACATCAATAATTGACTTATATGTTAAGGTAAATGTATAAAGGTATGTTTAAGACATATTTTGTGTTGCTATAATTAATATATATGAAGTTACAGGCTAAATTAGCAGCATAACATTACATTTTTGTCATATTTTTCTTGTTAATCCACATTTTCTGACATTAAAGGGTCATTTAAAAACTAAGCTTGAGGATATTTTGAGGATTTTTAACACAAATTCCCAAGGTAAATCAAAAGTAGTGCGGAGGTGTGACAACAAAATCATTTTCTAGTCATTTTTTCTGAGTTCACCTTGTGTAAAAACATGGAAACGAGTCAAATTAGAGCTGTGGTTTTGAAAGATTATGTAAAAATCTCCCTTTTCCTCTGATAAGGGGGAGGCATGCAAGCCTTTACTTTTTTTGTTGCTGCGTAGAAGTTTTTTATGGCTGTGAAATCAAGCAGAATGAGGGCAGGGTACATTAAGAGCAAGTCTATAAAAATACCTCCTGCAAATCCAATCTGCTTTATGAAAGATTTCCCCTTTTTGTCACATTTTCTTGGGCTTTATTTGGATGAAAACTCAGATTTATTTGTCCTTTTATCTGCCTGTTTATCTGGGAGAGGTGTGTGCTTTTTTAGTTGGACGAAAGCCAATGCACTGTTGTTGTTGTTGTTGTTTGGCAGGCTGTGAGTTGGGCAGCAGTGTTGTTCCTGTTTCTCCATGTGGGGGATAAAGAAACATGTAGTTACAGCTCGGACTCAGTGAAGCACAGTATTTCTATTTAAAACGATCAATAAAAGGGTCAGTTCACTGACAAATCTTAGAAAATGTAGAGTCTTATGATAGAAAGTTGTGAAACAAGCATTAAGAATAGGAAACAATCGGTAAAATGTGGATTATTATTCAAGTAAAGGCTTTAAGATCATTGAATTAGCAACTGTTTTATCTTAAAAATGAACTGTGCATGCATTAGAGGATGAATATACACACTTTTGACCCTCCCTGCTTCCCGTCCTGTTACGGGAATGTCATCGAGGACGAAGAGCTCAGACTGACGCTTAAGCAGATCTTTGATTTTGCAGCCTGGTGTTTGTACGCGTAGAGTAAACAGATACTTTAATGAGGACAGGAAGTGACCAGGAAAACACATCCAGCCTCGTTTAACCTTTATTTAATTTAATTGTTTATGCATTTCTTTGATTTCTGCTGTAGTTTAATAGAAAGAACGGAAGTTAGACGATAAATACAGTGCTGCTTAGAAGACGTATTTCTGTAGGCCAAGCAGGAAGTTATCACCCTTATTAAAAGCCATTGGAATTTGGGTTAATACAGGAAATAGCCTCCGTGGCAAACAAATGTTTATGATACTTTTATTAAGCTAGATAATCATCCCAAATAAACACCACTTTTAGTATTTTGAAGCATAAAATAAAATGCAATAGGTCACATAACTTCACGTCACCACCGCTAAGCTAAAGGTGGCTAATGTTGGGCTATAAAGGAACTACAGCACGGTCACATGACTTCACGTCACCACCGCTAAGCTAAAGGCGGCTAATGTTGGGCTATAAAGGAACTACAGCAAGGTCACATGACTTCACGTCACCACCGCTAAGTTAAAGGCGGCTAATGTTGGGCTATAAAGGAACTACAGCAAGGTCACATGACTTCACGTCACCACCGCTAAGCTAAAGGCGGCTAATGTTGGGCTATAAAGGAACTACAGCAAGGTCACATGACTTCACGTCACCACCGCTAAGTTAAAGGCGGCTAATGTTGGGCTATAAAGGAACTACAGCAAGGTCACATGACTTCACGTCACCACCGCTAAGCTAAAGGCGGCTAATGTTAGGCTATAAAGGAACTACAGCACGGTCACATGACTTCACGTCACCACCGCTAAGCTAAAGGCGGCTAATGTTAGGCTGTAAAGGAACTACAGCAAGGTCACATGACTTCACGTCACCACCGCTAAGCTAAAGGCGGCTAATGTTGGGCTATAAAGGAACTACAGCAAGGTCACATGACTTCACGTCACCACCGCTAAGCTAAAGGACGCTAATGTTGGGCTATAAAGGAACTACAGCAAGGTCACATGACTTCACGTCACCACCGCTAAGCTAAAGGCGGCTAATGTTAGGCTATAAAGGAACTACAGCACGGTCACATGACTTCACGTCACCACCGCTAAGCTAAAGGCGGCTAATGTTAGGCTGTAAAGGAACTACAGCAAGGTCACATGACTTCACGTCACCACCGCTAAGCTAAAGGCGGCTAATGTTGGGCTATAAAGGAACTACAGCAAGGTCACATGACTTCACGTCACCACCGCTAAGCTAAAGGCGGCTAATGTTGGGCTATAAAGGAACTACAGCACGGTCACATGACTTCACGTCACCACCGCTAAGCTAAAGGCGGCTAATGTTAGGCTGTAAAGGAACTACAGCAAGGTCACATGACTTCACGTCACCACCGCTAAGCTAAAGGCGGCTAATGTTGGGCTGTAAAGGAACTATAACACGGTCACATGACTTCACGTCACCACCGCTAAGCTAAAGGACGCTAATATTGAAAACAGTAAATATTAAAAAGCACAATTTCAAAGTGGCTTTCTACTTTAGTGTTTAAGAATTTCTAGTAAGGGATTTTTCACTCTTTTACAAATCTTTCTGTCCTTTCTTTGGCTTACTAACTTAGTCGTTCCAGTACTACACAAGCTGCCATTTCTGTTATTTATATTTATTTATTGAAAAAACATCCATTTTGTTCTGAGCTCTATCAAACTTTAAACAATCCACATTTTCTCCAAACGCATATTAAGCTGGTAAGGTGTTGAAGAAGAATCTAAGTGACAAAAAAGTGGCTATTTTGGGATTTCCTGGTGTTCAGGCTGCAGGTGTTTCAGATGTGTTCCTGCTGTGTTTCTGATAATGACGAAGAAGGCAGGGTGCAAAAAAATAATCGGTTTCCTGTTGAACAAATCACCCCCGCTCCCCGCCCCCCCCCTGTCACTCACCCATCCATCACCCTGCCCACAGATTGGTGAGAAATCTGTCGAAGAACACACACACACACACACACACACACACACACACACACACACACACACACACACACACACACACACACACACACACACACACACACACACACACACACACACTCTTGTCCCTTTCACAGTCACACAGTTTAATTTATTCCCCTTGTTAGGAATTCATCTTGTTCTTTTTGCTCTCTGAATTTCATTTTGATCTGTCACAGAAGTGCCAGATGGTAGAAAAACAGTCAAATAAATGAATGCACCGTGATTACAATCTTTTGTCTTCGCTGCGTGTCGCTCACTTATGGGATTTCAGCAATAAAATGATGAGCAGGGTAATCGCTTTTGCATTTGGTTCTTGGCTGGCTTTTCTTTTTTATATGTACAGATTTGTTTTTGACATGTTTCTTTGGCACCTCCTTCATCAAAATAGACGTGTCATCTTTAGTTAATTCCCCCATTTTTTGAGGGAGGAGAAGATGTTTTTAGAAAGCCCTGCAGGGTGTGTTTGGCTCTCAGTGTGTGCTTAGAGTCAGATGAATTATTTGTGCTGCTTACAGAGGTGTTGACTTCACTCACATTACTTCAGGGTTGACTTGCATCATCTTTTCCTATCCTGTTTCTGTCTGTCTAAAAAAACACACTGTCAGATCTTCGTTAAGGCAATATTTTGTTTTAAGTTCTGATCTTTGCCCATTGGTGAAGAGTTGGAGCAAATTATAGAAGAGATTGTTTTACTACAAAGAATCGATGATATGAAAATGAGCTATAACCTGATTATCGATTTTGGCAGTTCTTGAAACTGATTTAAAGGCCTTATTAGGTTATCCCTCTCCTGTAGTGTGTTATAGGCTAGCTAACTATAAGCTACTTTCTTGTAATGTCTGACATACTTAAAGCTATCCTCGTGGAGTTATTGCTCAGAAGTAGCGCCATGAAGCAATTCTCTAACAACCTCAAGGACAACACTTAATGCATTTTGGTGTTTATTTTTTGTTTACAAGTCAAATCCACAGGGGCAACATAGTCATTCATATTTTTTTGATTTAGCTCCCCTACAGTTTTCAGAGCTATTCACCAGAGGTGGGGACTCGAGTCACATGACTTGACTCGAGTCAGACTCGAGTCGCATATTTTTTGACTTGAGACTTGCTTGACTAACATTGATAAAAGACTTGACTTGACTTTGACTTGATATTCATGACTTGAGACTTGCCTTAAGCTTGAGACATATGACTTGAAAGGACTTGACTGTTTAAAATTAAATATTTGCGTTTGTTTTTGTAGTGAGATATTACGTTTAGTTTTTTCGAAAAATGTGATTGGGTGATTATAGCGCCGTGCGCGCAAACCTGGCAACCCACTAGACCGCAGGAGTGTCAGTTAACATGGCAGCGGCTAGCGTTACTCCACAAATAGTCAAGTTTGGATTCAAGGATTATGTTGTCGATGACGCTAATAAGAAGAGAACAGCGGTATGCAGGGTCTGCAGCATAAAGATCAGGGACACGACCACCACAACATCCAACTTTATTCGTCACTACAAAAAAACCCACAGAGAAAGGTGCGTGAATGTGTTGTGTTAGCTAGAAAGCTAACGTTAAGTTTAAGCTACGTTAGACTTGGTTTCAAATCGATTAAGCAGAAGACAAAACGGTAAATTAACACTAGAACCGCCAAGGGATTCATTTTGACTAACCCTGATACTGACGGGCCGTCAGGAGAGGGAGAGAGAGAGAGGAAAAGAGATGCCTCGTTTATTTCCCCTGTGTTATTATCAGAAGTTACTGTAAACTGTAGAATAATGTAGTTCATCTACTTTTAGTAGTTTGTTTAAATGTTTTAATTATGTTGTTTTTGTTTGTAGAACAATTCCTTGATTTATTGTAAAATGAATCTGAACTTTTTGATCTGTTATGATGATAAACTGAAGCAATTTCAAAATTAACCCAATGAACTGAGTTTTAAATCCTAGCTATATTGTCTGCAGTTCTAGGGTTAATATGAATCTAATATGATTGTCATCGGTCTAAATTAGATTTCAAATGATTAACTGTGTGTGTAATGAAGATCATAGTGTGGGTTAAATCCATTTTCATAACCACTGTCTTTTAACTGATTTAAATGGGGAAACTGGGCTTATTCATCAGAATTTCGTATGACTTGACTTGACTTGACTTGACCTGAGCAATGACTTGACTTGACTTGCTTGACTCTCACCACAGTGACTTGGGACTTGCTTGATACTTGTAGGTCAAGACTTGAGACTTGCTCATGACTTGCACATGTAGGACTTACTCCCACCTCTGCTATTCACTTTTATACAGCTGTCGTAGATATAGACAGCTGTAAAGTAACACCTGCATTTCTAAGGATTACTTTATTATCAAAAACTAGCAAGATCAATTTGCTAGCACAAGCTAACCTCAACCAAGTGCTATCATAAAAGATATAGATAGCCTGCTAATATTAAAAACCTGGTTTGTTGTTCGCCTGTCGACTTTGGCTTTAGTTCTGTAACTAACTGAGATAGCAGCTAACTGAGCTAGTAGCTAACATAGGTAGCAGCTAACTGAGCTATCATCTAACTGAGCTAGCAGCTAACTGAGGTAGATAACTGAGGTAGCAGCTAACTGAGCTGGCAGCTAACTGAGCTGGCAACTAACTGAGGTAGTAGCTGCTAACTGGGGTAGCAACTAACTAAGCTAGCAGCTAACAGAGCTAGCATCTAACTTAGCTAGCATCTGACTGAGCTAGCAGCTGACTGAGGTAGCAGCTGACTGAGGTAGCAACTGACTGAGCTGGCAACTGACTGAGGTGGCAGCTGACTGAGGTGGCAGCTGACTGAGCTGGCAACTAACTGAGGTAGCAGCTAACTGAGGTAGCAGCTGACTGAGCTGGCAACTAACTGAGGTAGCAGCTAACTGAGGTAGTAGCTGACTGAGCTAGCAACTAACTGAGCTAGCAGCTAACTGAGGTAGCAGCTGACTGAGGTAGCAGCTAACTGAGCTGGCAACTGACTGAGGTAGCAGCTAACTGAGGTAGTAGCTAACTGAGCTGGCAACTGACTGAGGTAGCAGCTAACTGAGGTAGCAGCTGACTGAGCTGGCAACTAACTGAGGTAGCAGCTAACTGAGGTAGTAGCTGACTGAGCTAGCAGCTAACTGAGCTAGCAGCTAACTGAGGTAGCAGCTAACTGAGCTAGCAACTAACTAGCTAATGCCTGCTACTGTTAGCATGACTTAGCGTTCCTTAAGTAGCTTAAGCTTTCTGTCCAGCAAAAACCCTGTAAACCACAGAGATGTGAGGCAAAATATGAAATGGAAAACCAGAAAATATTTTCTCCATGAAATGTTAGTGTTACCAAAATCAACTCAGTGTCTCAAAGCCTTACACACTTCTCCTGTTGGATTGTACACACAGCTAAACACAGTCACACAGTGCAATAACTGGCTTTTTAATAGCAGAGTGGGACTCAAAGAGGCTCCATTTTCTTTATTACAAGTGCGTGGAGCATCAAAATGATTTTGCAGCTGTTATTTTAAGGTGCAATAGTTACATAACGTTGCTTTAAAAAAGGCAGTGAACCATCATTTAGACGCAGTGTCATGATTCGGCACAGACACGGTGTATTCTGATCCTGATGCTCTCAGCACTTTAAACGGTGATATGCATATCCCATCGTATTGATCGGGATGACATGGCGCATCTGTCGTAATATGACTCCTCTGTAGGGATCCTAAAAGATTTTAAAGTGGATTTAGGATGCTACTTTGCCATCAATCAGAACGTGAAAACAGTTTTTCTTTTGCAAAGAGTTGCATAAGCTACGTAACGTAACACATGTATCTGCTTGGGATTTGTGTGTGTGTGTGAATGTATTTTATCCTACATGCCTAAATGTATGCCTATATGCACCTTTATCTATTCTTATACATGTTATATATGCGCCTGTCAGCACAAGGTACGTGTTAGTTTATAAATGAACAGCATCTAAAGAGCATCATGTTGACAGGTGTCCATTCCAATGTGAGGAGAGAGGAGGAGAAATGGTGGAAAAGGAGGGGGCGGTGGACTGTGTGCGCGCGGTGTGTGTGTGTGTGTGTGTGTGTGTGTGTGTGTGTGTGTGTGTGTGTGTGTGTGTGTGTGTGTGTGTGTGTGTGTGTGTGTGTGTGTGTGTGTGTGTGTGTGTGTGTGTGTGTGTGTGTGTGTGTGTGTGTGTGTGTGTGTGTGTGTGTGTGTGCGCGCCCTCTAGGTTTAGTGTGGTAGCGAGAGAGAGGCTGAAAGAAAGCATGGACGAGAGGGAGGGAAAGTAACAGAGAGAGTGAGAGGGAGAGTGGTCCATGTGTTATGTAAGTGTGAGGCATCTCTGCATGTGTGTGTGTGTGTGTGTACGTGTGTGTGTGTGTGTGTGTGTGTGTGTGTGTGTGTGTGTGTGTGTGTGTGTGTGTGTGTGTGTGTGTGTGTGTGTGTGTGTGTGTGTGTGTGTGTGTGTGTGTGTGTGTGTGTGTGTGTGTGTGTGTGTGTGTGTGTGTGTGTGTGTGTGTGTGTGTGTGTGTGTGCAGATTAATCCAGTGGGTTTTATCCTCAGTGAATGGGACAGTGGGGCTTTGCAGTGATTATCCCTGCAGGCCAGATGATTGCTTTGAATCTCCCGCATGCCGCCATGTTTCTCTTCCCTACATAGTGGCTGAAGATGCATGATTTTATATATTCTGCATATATGATCCCCTCCTCAGATCAAAGCAGTCGTTAAAGGTTGATTTCCTCCACCTCGCTATATCTCCCATTTCCTGGTTAATCTGCCCCAATCCCAGCCCACCATATCTGTCTGTCTGTCGTCTGGATTATATAACGAGGAAATGTCAGAAACGCAATCATCATCCCTGCTCAGATGAAACAAAGAAATATCAATAAAAGCTGGGAGGAAAGTGTTTGGGTAGAGGTGTTAAAATTGAAAAAGGAGAGGAAAATGTATTTGTAGTTTTTGTTTAGTGCAGCCAAAATATACAATTAAAAGTCAAGACACTATGACAATGCAGCTAAAATAATAATAATAATAAATAAATAATAAAGATAATTAAATAATGAAAATAATACAATTAAATACAAAAAAATAATAATAATACAAAAGAAAATAATAATTAAAAATAATAATAATAATAATAATAATAATGACAAATGTAAAAATAATAATAAAAATAATAATAATTATAAAAAGACAAAATTGAATTGATGGGATCACTCCAACATTTCAAATAATTAGGTTGAAAGTGTGATAAACCCAAGAACCGAAAACATGACCTGCACAGTGTGTTCATTGTTGATATAATAGCTAAGTAGGTAAATGCAAAACCACAGCTTATTAATTGTTTGGTAGGTTTAGAAAATACATTACATGTCACTTGTTAGACGCTTTTATCCAAAGCGACTTACATACTCAACACTGTGGACAA
Organism: Trematomus bernacchii; assembly: GCF_902827165.1. Lineage (NCBI taxonomy): Eukaryota > Metazoa > Chordata > Actinopteri > Perciformes > Nototheniidae > Trematomus > Trematomus bernacchii. Next base: position 2,096,842 of record NW_022987772.1, read on the forward strand.
TCCCCACAGGAGCAATTTGGGGTGAAGTGTCTCAGGGACACAACGACATGCTGACTGCAGTGGGGTTTGAACCTGTGACCCCCTGATCCCAACACCAACGCACTAGTCCGCTGCGCCACATCCTCCGACCACTTTCCTGAAATACAGCCTTTAAAACAAGGAAAATACACTTATATATTATTTATTCTAATGATTTCTATTTTTTATTTTCAATTGATATGCAATGCCTTGTTAACATGCTGCTCAAAACAAATTCCCAATCTGGGATTAAAACATATATTTAATAAAACCTAATCTAACCAGAGGTGGAAGAAGTACTGAGATCTTTCTTGAGGTGAAGGTAGCTTTACTAACCTGTAGAAATACTATCTACACAAAAGTGGATCAAAATACACTTACAGTATCATGAGTAAAAGTACTTATTATGCGTCATAGCACATTTATTATGTACTGGATTATAATTATTGATGCTTTTAGGTTTCCTTCACAGCTTGTAAAGGTGGAGCTATTTTATAAACTGCTGCTGATAATACCAACCTATAATTATATATACACTTAAAGTTGATTTATGTTTTGTATTATCTTAAAATCTGACAGCTGACTGAATGCAGTGGAGTAAAAAGTACAATATTATGTATAATATATCTCCACTTTAACATATAATTCACTGTAGTTTTCCATACATACTCATTGTCCAAGTGTTTTTGTTTGTTAGCTTTAAAGGTTATTTGTATAGTTACATTTACATGTGGTGTAAACAATTGTCTTTAGCATCCTTTTTTAATGCTAAATTGTTTCTTAAAAATACTTATTTTTTTATTATCCTGATATATTACTTTGCAACTCATTTGTTTAGATTGTTAATGTTTGCACCACCAGCAAATTCCTTGTATGTGTAAACTTGCCTGGAAATAAACACGATTCTGATATTGGTTAAAGTAAAGGTATGAAGTAGTACAAACAAGTACCTCAAAATAGTACTTGAGTAAATGTACATTAAAGGTCCCCTATTATACTGTTTTTCATCAATATATCACAGGTCTCAGATATATACAGAACCTGTCTCTGATTGGCTGAAACACCAAACAGATCATTGCAGCATCCCATAATCCCCTCTGTTTCAGCCCTGTTTCCAAAGTGCTGATTCTCTGTCTGTTACTTTAGATGAAAATAAGGAGCCCCTCCCCACGCCCCTCTGAGAGATATCTGGTTAGAAAGAACTCAATGGTGCTCTAGGAGGAGATTCAGGTGATAAGGTGGGGGGGGGGGAGGTTACCTTGGTTGCTGATTGGCTAATGGGTACACAAGCCAACACATCGTTATGACATCATAAAGTGGCCAAAATCTGATCAGCTCATTTTCAGACAGGTTTTTATAGAAATGGATCAGGACAAAAAGAGAGAGAATCTTTGTTCCTGAAACTTTCAGAATCTCTTTCCACAGAGGGGACACATGTTGATGTAGAAGAGACATGAAGAAGAGGGGACACATGTTGATGTAGAAGAGACATGAAGAAGAGGGGACACATGTTGATGAAGAAGAGACATGAAGAAGAGGGGACACATGTTGATGTAGAAGAGACATGAAGAAGAGGGGACACATGTTGATGAAGAAGAGACATGAAGAAGAGGGGACACATGTTGATGTAGAAGAGACATGAAGAAGAGGGGACACATGTTGATGTAGAAGAGACATGAAGAAGTGGATGTGTCCTGTCTGACACTAACATGTCCCCAGAATCCCAGTCTCAGGACATTTTATCCTCAGATTTCCTCAGTGATTTTCCGCAGCAGATTTCCCTCTGTGTGCGCTTCCTGTCTCTCCGTGGGGAATGTTTTAATTCTCCGAGGCCATATTGTCCCTGCAGGCGTTGCTGTGGGCAGAAACCCAGCACAGTGTGAGGTTTATACCTTTTTCAGGGTTATAAAACCATCATGAGGAGGACGATGAGGCTGAAAGGGAAAGGACATTATAGCCTTCTATTGTAACAGTTATTATTTAAACCTGATCTAAATGTTTTAATGTCTTTCTAATATACATATAATATTTAAAATAAATATACGTTGTCATAAAAAACTCCCATCGAGTCTAATTGTATTTCTTAATTTCCATTAAATAATGTTTATTTTATTCTAGCATTAAAATATTCACATTATATTCTTCCTTCTGACCCCCATGTGGAAGTCAAAGAGTTTACACATAATCCAAACATTTTACCAAATGTCATCACCTCTGAATTGGTTTTAATGCTAAAAACTAACCACAGATAATATCCTAAAACATTTCTTGAAGACATTTTACTCGTAAACCTTCTCCGTGTTAAATATCCATAAAAAAGGGCAAACATGTCATGTGATAAACAATGTGTATAATAAAGTAGAAGGCTCAATTTTCACAACTAAACTATAAACGTGGATTGTTTTACAACCTTGGTTTTGAATCAAGATAAATGCCATATAGCAACCCCATGCAGAGTAGAGGGCAACGGATGAAACAGCGGAGAATAATCAAATGTGAAATACTGAAATGACTCACAGCCCTTTAGCTCAAGTACAATTTGTCCCCATGAAAATCATGACATGAATTTATTTTAATAGGGTGGTGGTGAATAGTTAGTCTTAAACATGCATATAATTCTGCTCGTGCAACCATAATAGTTTTTATATGATTGTCTACTATTTAGTGTCTCTACTTTAAAGAGTCCTCTCCTGCTGAAGTTCAGGTGTATATCAGTATGTAGTGTCTCTACTTTAAAGAGTCCTCTCCAGCTGATGTTCAGGTGTATATCAGTATGTAGTGTCTCTACTTTAAAGAGTCCTCTCCTGCTGATGTTCAGGTGTATATCAGTATGTAGTGTCTCTACTTTACAGAGTCCTCTCCTGCTGATGTTCAGGTGTATATCAGTATGTAGTGTCTCTACTTTAAAGAGTCCTCTACTGCTGATGTTCAGGTGTATATCAGTATGTAGTGTCTTTACTTTAAAGAGTCCTCTCCTGCTGAAGTTCAGGTGTATATCAGTATGTAGTGTCTCTACTTTAAAGAGTCCTCTCCTGCTGATGTTCAGGTGTATATCAGTATGTAGTGTCTCTACTTTAAAGAGTGCTCTCCTGCTGATGTTCAGGTGTATATCAGTATGTAGTGTCTCTACTTTAAAGAGTCCTCTCCTGCTGATGTTCAGGTGTATATCAGTATGTAGTGTCTCTACTTTAAAGAGTCCTCTCCTGCTGATGTCCAGGTGTATATCAGTATGTAGTGTCTCTACTTTAAATAGTCCTCTCCTGCTGATGTTCAGGTGTATATCAGTATGTAGTGTCTCTACTTTAAAGAGTCCTCTCCAGCTGATGTTCAGGTGTATATCAGTATGTAGTGTCTCTACTTTAAAGAGTCCTCTCCTGCTGATGTTCAGGTGTATATCAGTATGTAGTGTCTCTACTTTAAAGAGTCCTCTCCTGCTGATGTTCAGGTGTATATCAGTATGTAGTGTCTCTACTTTAAAGAGTCCTCTACTGCTGATGTTCAGGTGTATATCAGTATGTAGTGTCTTTACTTTAAAGAGTCCTCTCCTGCTGAAGTTCAGGTGTATATCAGTATGTAGTGTCTCTACTTTAAAGAGTCCTCTCCTGCTGATGTTCAGGTGTATATCAGTATGTAGTGTCTCTACTTTAAAGAGTCCTCTCCTGCTGAAGTTCAGGTGTATATCAGTATGTAGTGTCTCTACTTTAAAGAGTCCTCTCCTGCTGATGTTCAGGTGTATATCAGTATGTAGTGTCTCTACTTTAAAGAGTTCTCTCCTGCTGATGTTCTGGTGTATATCAGTATATAGTGTCTCTACTTTAAAGAGTCCTCTCCTGCTGATGTTCAGGTGTATATCAGTATGTAGCAGAGGTGTGGACTCGAGTCACATGACTTGGACTCGAGTCAGACTCGAGTTACCAATTTGATGACTTTGGACTCGACTTGACAAAATCACAAAACACTTGCGACTCGACTTGGACTTGAACACCAATGACTCGGGACTTGACTTGGACTTGAGCCTTCTGACTTGAGGTGACTTGATAATTTAATTCAGGGGTCTCCAACACGCTGATCGCGAGCTGCCGTTCAGAAGAGCAGACTCCCGTCGGGGAGAGCAGAATCTTCAGCCGCACCTACTCTTGCTGAGAATCCTTGCAGGCAGGGGCGGGACTTTATTTTGCTGAGCCACCATGCGGCCAATAATATGTGAGGACACACTAGGATCATACCATTATGTGAAAGAAGGGTGGGGGGCAGACGCTCCAAAGACAGCAGGTGTAGTGGTACAGGCCAGCTACAGAGCCACGGGGAGACGGGGAGACGGATTTAAATGCAAGCGCGTCGGAAAAAGTCAAGAAATTTGCGAAAACCGAAAAAAGAAGCAGCATCTGGCTGCATGTCAATGATATTGGAGAAAGCAAAGCTGAGTGCAGGATTTGTAAAATGAAAATAACCTTCAGAGCAGGGTTTTGTTTTGGTAACCACTCAGGATTTATTGCCAGAGGTGGGAGAAGTTCAGATCTTGTACTTGAGTAAAAGTACCAGAGTGTAGGAATACTCGGTTACAATAAAAGATCCTGCATTCAAAATGTTACAAGTAAAAGTACAAAAGTATTAGCATCAAAATATAGTTAAAGTACCACCTGCAGAGGGATCTAGATTCAGGTGTTCTTTTCCCCATAGAGACGCCTCGCTGCACATTATCCCTTGCATAAAGATAGGTTGTGGGTCCCTTATAACATGTTGTACACAGTGGAAATAAACATTCTGGTTACCTCAACATCAGCGCTCTTATGCATTAAACTCCTTCTGAATCAAACCGTCACGGTAGCCTTACCTTACTGATCCCTCTTACAATAGAAGACAAACACGTTACTTTACCAGCAGAGAGAGAATGGATTATTAAATTATTAATGTGACTAATAAAGAGCAGTTTGATTATTAAGTATTATTCTGTTGATCGATGTCATTACATTTGTTGAAAAGCACATGAGGACTTGTTTAAGACTCGTTTTGTCAAAGTTTAGGACTTGGACTTGACTTGAACTTTCCCATCCTGACTTGAGACTTGACTCGGACTTGCAAAACAATGACTTGGTCCCACCTCTGGTATGTAGTGTCTCTACTTTAAAGAGTCCTCTCCTGCTGATGTTCAGGTGTATATCAGTATGTAGTGTCTCTACTGGGACATGTCTCCATGCTTTAATGTTCAAAAAGCAAAAAGTAGTTTTACTGATGTTTCCTTGTGTTACTGATTGCATCTTGGCTAAAAATGAATATAATGTTGACCTTATCTTCTCACTGTGTTGTCTCAAGGTGAAATGCTATATTAAAAACGTGATACGACAGAACACATGCATGTAAAACTGAGATGATTATGCATCCAGGACCATGCTCGGGTCGTACTGAAACAACTGCAGGCTCTAATTTAGTGTCCGTGCAAATCCTCATAAGATGTGTGATAGCCTCATGTATTTCTGTACATGTGTGTGTGGCTGCAGTGCGTTAGCAGTCAGGCATGTAGTGGTGTGTTTTCTGTCGGAATAGCTTAGCCCTCGAGCTCCCATAATGCTCTCTGGCCCGGTCACGTCTTGGCGAATGGGTTTTTATAGGTCAGCATGCAGAGTGTGTGCACTGCTGGCAGTCTTCCTGTAATGGTGGTTAGATATATGACTGATGTAATACTCTCTTTAGAACAATAGACCAATCATCTTGCAATCTACTTATTTATATAAATAGTTATCACCAGAGCTGGGAAGTAGTGAAGTACAAATACTTTGTTACTGTACTTAAGTACATTGTTCTGCCTCCTTTCCCTGTTTCATAAATGAGTTCAAGTCCTTTTTTCTGTCCCTTAGAAAAATACAATCTTGTAACCTGTCTATAAAGATTTGCAATGACATTTCCAAATGGTTATTATTTTAAGTAAGCTTAATGCCTCTTAAATGTTTTTGTGCCTTTATGCTTTTTTCTTTCCCCCTGGCTCTTACTGGATGTATTAGTTATGTTTTTTTGTCTTATTGTGAATGAATGTCTTGAACTTATGTTGATAAGTTGATGATATCCTCACCGAGCTTTTGTATGTTGTTCTGGTATCAGTCCCCTGGTCTCCCAGCTGTGTGCGTCACTTTTTAGTGTCCCCTGGTCTCCCAGCTGTCTGCGTCACTCTTTAGTGTCCCCTGGTCTCCCAGCTGTGTGCGTCACTCTTTAGTGTCCCCTGGTCTCCCAGCTGTCTGCGTCACTCTTTAGTGTCCCCTGGTCTCCCAGCTGTGTGCGTCATTTTTTTGTGTCCCCTGGTCTCCCAGCTGTGTGCGTCACTCTTTAGTGTCCCCTGGTCTCCCAGCTGTGTGCGTCACTCTTTAGTGTCCCCTGGTCTCCCAGCTGTGTGCGTCACTCTTTAGTGTCCCCTGGTCTCCCAGCTGTGTGCGTCACTCTTTAGTGTCCCCTGTTCTCCCAGCTGTGTGCGTCACTCTTTAGTGTCCCCTGGTCTCCCAGCTGTGTGCGTCACTCTTTAGTGTCCCCTGGTCTCCCAGCTGTGTGCGTCATTTTTTTGTGTCCCCTGGTCTCCCAGCTGTGTGCGTCACTCTTTAGTGTCCCCTGGTCTCCCAGCTGTCTGCGTCACTCTTTAGTGTCCCCTGGTCTCCCAGCTGTGTGCGTCATTTTTTGTGTCCCCTGGTCTCCCAGCTGTGTGCGTCACTCTTTAGTGTCCCCTGGTCTCCCAGCTGTGTGCGTCACTCTTTAGTGTCCCCTGGTATCCCAGCTGTGTGCGTCACTCTTTAGTGTCCCCTGGTCTCCCAGCTGTGTTTGAGCTTCTTGCAGTGTTTTGTATTTGCAGCTTTTAGTAAACGCTGCGCATGTCTCCTCAAGATGCTGAATGTTCTCTAAATGCTGCATGTGTTGTCAAGGTGCTGAAGATGTTTCTTCATGTGTTTTGGAACATTTGGGTTTTTATATCTGCATCCTTTCTGAAGCTGCAGCGCGTTTCTCCTGATGGAAGTGTTTTGCGTTGTAGGGCGTTGGCACCTGTCGGCCAACGCAGTTTTAAGGTTTCTTTGTTTTTAGGGTTATTGAGGAATTGTGAGGAAAGGAAGATTAGATAAATCAGTCAGTAGAGATATCTCATAACTTCAAATGCAGAATCAGAGCTGCTGAATACTTCTGGATCAATGTGTGGAAAATAAAGTGTTTTATATACTGTATATATTTGCACCTGTCGACCTCCGTAGACACAGCCCTGTTTTAAAAAGACTATTTTCCACCATTTTCCTCTGAAACAAAATCAAGGCAGTGATTTATTTTCAACATAAAAACATAATTTCTAAGAGACTAGTTTGAGTTTGTTACGGTTTTGTATTTATGTTTTCATTTTCCACCTTTTGTTTTGAAATGTTTTCCTCCTTGTGTCTTCTCTGTTCCTTCTTCCTGTGTTTGCCTTCCTGTCATTAGTTCCCCTGGTGTGTCTGATTGTCTGATTGTGTTCACCTGTTGCCCTTGTGTTTCTGCCTCTCTTACCCCAGCTGTGTCTTGTCTTGTAATTACCCCTCCCTGTATTTAGTCTTGTCTCTTCCTGTGGTCCCCTGTCGGTTCATTGTTGGTTTTTCCTGTCTTCCTCCATGTCAGTCACGGTTGTCTCTCCTGTCTCCCTCCATGTGGGTCACGGTCAGTTTTTTGTACAACCCATTTGTTTCATGCCTTGTTTTGATCAGCTTTTAAAATAAAGCTCGCTTTTTGTTACGAGACCTGTTACCTTTTTGATAGTCTGCATTTGGGTCCTACCCTTCCACGCCATCCTAACAGAGTTTAAATATGGTCAGTGTTTGTGAAAAGTAACCGCATGCAAAAGCTCTGTTCCTCAGTGTCGTGTTGTTCCTGAAATAGCATGAAGGTTGTCTGAGAGTGGAGGAGTTTTTTGGAGACAGCTTTGATTATATAAATAAATATCGCTCTGCTCGTCCTGACCTGAGAGGTTAAAGTCGACTGACAGGCCGTGTGTGTGTGTGTGTGTGTGTGTGTGTCTCAGTCTCTCCATCTTAACAAGAGACTCTCTGACGCCAGGAGAAGTGCTTTCCAAGAGGCAATACACGACTGCATGAGTGTGATCTATTAAAGTATATTGACTGATACTAAAAGCGTAGAGGAATTAGATCAGAGCGGTGCATGTGCAGCTCTAAAACCATTTTTGTATCTGGTTATTTCTCAAGTTTCTATGTGCGTTAACATAATCTCTAAGGCTGGCAAATGTAGTTTTGAATTTGAGCTTCTGTTGAGCTTCTGAAATCACTGAGAAATTATCCATAAAGTACATATTTAAAAAAGTATATTGTGTTTTTCCCAGCCCAGGTATAAGAACATAACAATATATCCCAAATATGTATATATAGAAATGTGTAATAATAAAATGCTTTATCATGAATACTGTAGGTCATAAAACACATGGAATTGAATATCTTAAAGGGGCCCTATTCTGCTAATTTCGTTTTCTATTTTGTTCCCCTACTGGAGGGAACACAAGGATTTTAGCCTTTGCAGACCATTTACATGCACTAAAACCTATAGAACACACTACAGGAAAGGGAAAACCCCAAGTACTCCTTGCCGTAATCATTACCATCAGTATAGTCAAAGTCAAAGTCAGCTTTATTGTCAAGAATTCTGCATGTGTTATACATACAGAACATTTGAAATACCGTTTCTCACAATCCCACAGTGTGACACATATACATATAACAAGATACAAAAAGGGCCTAGATAAACGGGGTATAAAACTAAGTAATCGTAGTAATAAGTACTAGGTAATAATATATTTAAAAAAAACACAATCTACAGAACACGAATTGACATTAGTGCAAGTATTCCTTAGTGCAAAAAAGTACAGTTACAGTGCAGTAGCAGCGGAGATGAGTAAAGTGACTGGTGCTGGATGAGGGAAGGTTGTGTGTGTGTGTGTGTGTGTGTGTGTGTGTGTGTGTGTGTGTGTGTGTGTGTGTGTGTGTGTGTGTGTGTGTGTGTGTGTGTGTGTGTGTGTGTGTGTGTGTGTGTGTGTGTGTGTGTGTGTGTGTGTGTGTGTGTGTGTGTGTGTGTGTGTGGTGGGGGGGGGGGGGGACAACATATATTTGGGGCAGACAACATATATTTTCTTCTGTAAGCCATGCAATTGTTTGAAAAGCAACGATGCAGAGTATAGCAAAGAGCATTTGGCATGCTTTTTAGCCAACTGATTGAGGTTGTAGGACCTTAGCTTTGGAAGACTTTCAAATCCAATTTATGTTGTGTAAGCAATTATCATTACAGACAGGCAATGAATGCAAAGTCTGATCCGTCTGCACCTTAAAGGTCCCATGTCATGCTTTTCCGGTTATTACCCGTCCCCTTGTGTGTTATGAAGGTTTTTCTGCATGTAAACGGTCTGCAGAGTCAAAAACCCTGTAAGTACACCCTGTAGCGAGTAAAGCTCTAACACAGAATAGACCTGTCTATGCTGCCCCAGAACGCCTCGTTGGACATTTCTCTTTTTCTTCCTGGGTACAGTGACGTATTTGGGTATAGTGACGTTACGTCCGTGGAGCCGTTACGTTTGGACCAATCCACGGACTTCCTCACACACACACATTCAATCTTTTCTGCAGCTCTGCCGATTTCTCCGCCTGAGACGGCGGAACGCGGCGAGGCTGTGAGTCGGTGTGTGAGCACACACACAAACTCCCAGCCAGGCTGCGGGTGTGTGTGTGTGCTCGGGCTGGTTTCGGGATGGTTTCAGGCTGGGTTTCGCTGTGTCTCGCTGTCTCGCAGACGGCCACTTGCTCATAGGGAGGGGGGGGCAGGAGCTCCAACAAGCCGTGTAGGACAGAGAGTGAATACACATACTATACAGAGATGCTGTATGAGAAACCAATGTGAGTTTGGAAAATTGCACAATATAAATCTATTCTAGTAGACCTCAACAATGGAATTATGATCAGTAGAAATGGCCATGACATGGTACCTTTAAATCTGCAGTTGTGTTGTGTAATTATTACATTTCGCCTCTTTTCTAAGTTTTCTTTTTAGGTGCATGTCTTCTGTTAAACTAGAATGGGACCCCCAGATGGTCACAGTCATATTATTAGATCATTTAAATGAGAAATATGCATGAAAAATAATAATAATTCATCTGGCGCTCACTGAGACCAACTGCTGCAAACATAATAGACAGCTGAAGAGGAGAGAAAATAACAAAAACAAGATGACACACACACACACACACACACACACACACACACACACACACACACACACACACACACGTGAGCATGAGAAGAAGTGGACCAAAACACACAAGCTCCTTCAAACACACACACTGTATGTGCTGTATGTACTTAGGTTCTCACACACACACGTGCAGAAACACACACACACACACACACACACACACACACACACACACACACACACACACACACCATGCACCTGTCACTCAGCTGGCTGCTTTCCTTTTCGTCCTAGTTCTCTCCTCGATTATGTTTTAAGTCTTTGTAAAGAGGTGTCGAGAAGTGACAAGCTGCAAAGAACACACACACACACACACACACACACACACACACACACACACACACACACACACTTGCAATGTGAAGCCATGTTGTTCCTTGAAGAAAAAAGCACTTTTTGTTCTCAGTTCTTCCGGTGGCTTTGTGATTTAATCATCTGTAAATGTGGGGGTTTTTCTTGCAGATATATGACTTATATTAGAAAATAAGGCAACATTTTTTCTGTTAATTTGTGATTTTCTGTGACTTTGGAATATGACTCCCCTCCAAGCTTTTTATTTGAACCTACAATGGCCCCTAAACACTCTTGTAGTAGACTTAAGTTTGAATGGACCGAATGGAAGAAGTCATTGGTGGCTTGTCTGTGTTATAATTACAGAGATTATTATAAAGCCATTAAAATAAAAGTGTTAAGCCGGTCTGTTCTGACCTACTGTTGAACTAATTTAAAAAAAGCACAGATAAGATGGATGGAAAACAGTAAGGTGAGTCTGGTGCAAATAGAGGAGGGACAGAGGGAATTGGAGGACGTTTTTTCATGCATTTATTTAAAATATCATTAATATCACCTCTCTTCCCCTCACTGCTGAGGCAGGAAGTGCAAATGGACTAAACGAAATGTCACACAATGTGTTGAAATCTTTTCAGCTGTCCATTACTGCTCCTTCATGCAGGCTCTTCCTGTGGGGTTCACTTTTCTGCTACATTTCTTCGCAATAATACAAAAAATAGGGAGCGTCATAGAAATAGAAATGCAAATGTTGCAGTCATACTGTGCCTACCGTCTCATTTCCCACCGCCTCAAGAACTGATACTCAGAAAGAAAGGCTTTCAAGAGAGAGATGTGTGTATGTACAGTATATGTATGTGGGTATGTATGCATATAGGTGTATGTGTATATGGCTATATGTGTGTTTGTATGTATGTATGTTGATGTATGTGGGTATGTATGCATACACAGTATAGGTGTAGGTGTATAAGTGTGTATGTATGTTTGTAACTTTGTATATATATATATATATGTATATATATATCTGTGTGTGTTTAAGTAGATACATGTGTACATGTGTAGATATTTGTCATTTCAAACAACCCCTATGTACTTTTTCGTTTTTATTTTATTTTGCAAATTTAATTTGTAATTGTCGGGTCTCTAAAAATATATGATTTGCAAAACTGTACTTTTAATATAATATGACCCCAAATAAATAAAGAATTTAAGAAAAAATAAAGAGAGAGAAAAGTGCAGCAGATCTTCTTAAACCCCCCAGATTTAGGTTAGTGCTTCAATAAGCCCGTGAGAAAAAGACAAGCGAACAGCTGACGAGATGACCTGGTTTCTCTCTGACTGTGTGCATCCAGAGCGTCCCGATGTCCTATATTTCCCTCACAAACACTGTTTATCTCCACTAAAAACACGCGGCGTGATTGATGGCAGTCTTCAGGGTTTAGAAGTGGAGGCAGTTTATCATGAGAACCCGACACAGTGACGGACAGTAAACAACATCACTTCATCTTTTCATCCTGCGTCTCTCTCTGAATGGCCTTGAATGCATCTCAAGGATACATTTATCGTCATTGTACAACACAGGGTGGTGCAATAAAATGCTTTTATGGTTCCATTTTCTATAGGAGGATTTTAACCAGTGGTGGAAATAATAAATAACTATTAACACCATTGTGTAAAAAATCCATTTAAATGTAAAATAGTCATACATGCTTTAAAGCTTAGTGGCCATTTCCCTCTAAGCATGGTCCCTCTAGCACAAACTGCCAGCTGACAGATCCAGTTTAGATTTGGAATTAGCTATTGCTATTTGCTATTGGAGTTTGCTATTGGAATTGCTATTGGAATGTGAAATTGGAAATTGGAATTTGAGCATGGACTTGAAATATGAAATTGGATATGCAACCTGGAATTTGAATTTGATAATAAGCCCATACTTTATTATTCTACAAATAATTCCCCAACATGATTAAACAAGTCATACATTTTATGAAAGCCTATTGTGGACATTTTCCTCCAGGCATTGTCCTATCAAATAAGAAAAAGCAGATTGTTATAACATATGAAATTACCTTTAATCCACGCTGCATTTAATCTAGCTGCAGGTGTATTTAATCAATTCTTACAAAGGAGATTAACTGTCAATTAGCATTTTTCTAACATCTCTCAAATGTATTCAGACGTATCCTCAAATGTCTCTCTTTAGGTTGATGTTAACCAGTGGTAGAAGATATGCTCAGATATTTTACTAAAATAAAAGTAGTAACTTTATAATCCATCGATGTCAACTGTATTATTCTGGACTACAGGTGAGAGATTTTCAAAATAAAAGCATAGTCTTCCCAACAATGCTCCTTCTTCACTGACAGCTCTGTATTTCAAAAGACAGTTAACAGTTTGAGTTTTCCATAGTGGAATTTTCCATTTTGTACGCTTTGACAGGATTTTTCTTTGTTGCTTGAAATAGCTGCTCATCGTTGGATCCTTCCACGATTGGGGGTTGCAGAGCTGTGTGTTAATCATGTCAGAGTATAACGGGGCTAATCCATTTCCCCGTCTGTAGCTCAGAGCCACAACTGCACACTGCTCTCTGTTCTACTAAACTCCACTACATTCTGGAGGCAAATTTCTTTATATTTCTGCCATTTTGGTGTCAGAACATGTGAACAACAGCCTCAATATTTATTTAAAAGACTCTGGGGTGAGTCAACAGTATGTTCACGTATAATTCCCCCATTAGAGTTAATAGAGTGGTGCAGGAACAAGTACCAAACCCGGGAATGAGAAGGTATTTTAGCACTTCCTGTTCCTGAAGATGCCCTGAAATAAGGTCTAACACAAGCTGAAGAGATGTTCACGTTTCGTTCTACGACATAAAATATGTCAGTAAATACCCCAATGGTGAGTTTAAAACAGCGGTTGTGTATAAATGAGATGACTAAACGTCATCACGCCCAACATTAGCCGCATTTAGCTTAGCGGTGGTGACGTGAAGTCATGTGACCGTACTGTAGTTCCTTTATAGCCACTTTTAGCTTGCTATTGGAATTCTCTATTGGATTTTGCTATTGGAAATTGGAATTTGAGCATGGACTTGAAATAAGAAATTGGATATGCAACCTGGAATTTGAATTTGATAATAAGCCCATACTTTATTATTCAACAAATAATTCCCCGACATGATTAAACAAGTCATACTTTTTATTAAAGCCTATTGTGGACATTTTCCTCCAGGCATTGTCCTATCAAATAAGAAAAAGCAGACTGTTATAACATATGAAATTATCTTTAATCCACGCTGCATTTAAAGGTGGGGTAGGTAATTTTGGAGAAACCGGCTCGAGTGCGCTAGAATTTGAAAATACACAACCGGAGAAAATCTCCCACTTCCTTACAGAGCCCCTCCTCCAACACACACGAACGCGCACATGACCAATGAGGGCACGAGATAAGTTTGTGCACAGATGGAAGGCTGACATATTTTAGCCGGGCCGGCTCAGATGATTGGTCGTGCTTTTTACAGTATTACGGCTTCCACAGATGACATTCTTTTATGGATTTATTGTCAAAGCACTTAAGATATTCATTGCTATCGGGATGTTAAGAGCATTCCATGGAATATAACAAAAAGTGTATCTCGAGCCGGTTTCTCAAACTTACCTACCCCACCTTTAATCTAGCTGCAGGTGTATTTAATCAATTCTTACAAAGGAGATTAACTGTTAACATTAGCCACCTTTAGCTTAGCGGTGGTGACGTGAAGTAATGTGACCGTGCTGTAGTTCCTTTATAGCCCAACATTAGCCGCCTGTGGCTTGTTGAAAATAGGTCAAATATTTACTTGCTAACGTTCGACATTCCCATTAGAGATAACACACTCACACTGTCTCTCGTCTCTTAGAGAGGTTGTGAGTCATGTGACACAGAAACAGGAAGTGGATGCTAAAACATCTCTGCTATAACTCAAACGATTAATCTCTTTTCTCCTCCTCCTCTTCTGTCCATCAATGCCTCTTTGAAAGTCACTTCCTCTTTAACATGCCTTCACACACACACACACACACACACACACACACACACACACACACACACACACACACACACACACACACACACACACACACACACACACACACACACACACACACACACACACACACACACACACACTATCTGACATAACACAGGGTCCAGCCGTCCCCTCCCCCACCTGTCTGTCCTGTAAGGCATGGAGATTAAAGTCAGTGGGGAAAGAGGATTTACTCTCCTCTGTTTTCTCTCACACACACACACACACACACACACACACACACACACACACACACACACACACACACACACACACACACACTCCTCTATCTATCTCTCATGCTGTTTCACCTACATGTACACAGTGTACGTTCACAGCCAATATTACGCAAGATTTAAGTAACAATCCATACATTTATAAAGGACAGTTTTTTTATGATGGCATGGTACCAAATCCATTATATACAGAATGTAGAGTACATCCATATTAATCCTCTTACTACGCTAGTTTGTCAATTAGTATGCAAAAAGATGATGTATTTAACCCTTGTTATAGTTCAGTCAGACAACTCACGTGTTTCTTAATATAATGTTTATTACAAGCAGCATATAGTTTGAGTTTGGCGTCTAGGCTCGGGCCTCATCACTTCACAGATTTACAAAGAACATTGAGTGATGATTAGATAACTATCCCCCGAGCCTACAGGTGGTGGTGGGGCAGGCGAGCAGCAGCAACATGAAACACAGCAGCAGGAACATGAACGTAGCAATAGCAAGTGAACACAGCAGCAGCAGCAGCATAGCGAGGCAGAGGCAGGACGATCTGGCAGCTTCAATAGAGCGGCATGTTTAGGAGAATGTGTTTGATTGGTTGTAAGAGGGACGAGGTGCGTCACGTGTTAATGTATCATTGGTGCTCAAGTTGACTGCCTGAACTAGCTCGCAGGCTTCGCCCCATTAATGGCCAACGTTGGATTGCCACTGGTAATTAAACTTCACTTTATGGTCGTCTACATGATTTTCCAAGGATTTAATTGTTATATATTTGTTATTTTTAGGGCTGTTTCACCAACAACAATATTTATTTTTAATCGTTTCATCTTTAAGCAGCACCTCATGCACTTAAAGGGGACATATTCTGCACATTTTCAGGTGTATATCAGTATGTAGTGTCTCTACTTTAAAGAGTCCTCTCCTGCTGATGTTCAGGTGTATATCAGTATGTAGTGTCTCTACTTTAAAGAGTCCTCTGCTGCTGATGTTCAGGTGTATCAGTATGTAGTGTCTCTACTTTAAAGAGTCCTCTCCTGCTGATGTTCAGGTGTATATCAGTATGTAGTGTCTCTACTTTAAAGAGTCCTCTCCTGCTGATGTTCAGGTGTATATCAGTATGTAGTGTCTCTACTTTAAAGAGTCCTCTCCTGCTGATGTTCAGGTGTATATCAGTATGTAGTGCCTCTACTTTAAAGAGTCCTCTCCTGCTGATGTTCAGGTGTATATCAGTATGTAGTGTCTCTACTTTAAAGAGTCCTGTCCTGCTGATGTTCAGGTGTATATCAGTATGTAGTGTCTCTACTTTAAAGAGTCCTGTCCTGCTGATGTTCAGGTGTATATCAGTATGTAGTGTCTCTACTTTAAAGAGTCCTCTCCTGCTGATGTTCAGGTGTATATCAGTATGTAGTGTCTCTACTTTAAAGAGTCCTCTCCTGCTGATGTTCAGGTGTATATCAGTATGTAGTGCCTCTACTTTAAAGAGTCCTCTCCTGCTGATGTTCAGGTGTATATCAGTATGTAGTGTCTCTACTTTAAAGAGTCCTCTCCTGCTGATGTTCGGGTGTATATCAGTACGTAGTGTCTCTACTTTAAAGAGTCCTGTCCTGCTGATGTTCAGGTGTATATCAGTATGTAGTGCCTCTACTTTAAAGAGTCCTCTCCTGCTGATGTTCAGGTGTATATCAGTATGTAGTGCCTCTACTTTAAAGAGTCCTGTCCTGCTGATGTTCAGGTGTATATCAGTATGTAGTGTCTCTACTTTAAAGAGTCCTGTCCTGCTGATGTTCAGGTGTATATCAGTATGTAGTGTCTCTACTTTAAAGAGTCCTCTCCTGCTGATGTTCAGGTGTATATCAGTATGTAGTGCCTCTACTTTAAAGAGTCCTGTCCTGCTGATGTTCAGGTGTATATCAGTATGTAGTGTCTCTACTTTAAAGAGTCCTCTCCAGCTGATGTTCAGGTGCATATCAGTATGTAGTGTCTCTGCTTTAAAGAGTCCTCTCCTGCTGATGTTCAGGTGTATATCAGTATGTAGTGTCTCTACTTTAAAGAGTCCTCTCCTGCTGATGTTCAGGTGTATATCAGTATGTAGTGTCTCTACTTTAAAGAGTCCTCCTGCACCAAAACCTATATAACAGAGGGAAACCCCCAACATAGGGTCTCTTTTTGATCGTACTTTTAGCATGCATACAGACTATAGAGTATAATGACTTTTGCCACTTTTCCAGTGTGAACGCTCTGCATACTTCAACCTCTCTACGATTCAGTGTTTAGTATGGATTTCCGCTTATGTCTTGTTATAACACCAATCAATGTGAATAGTGTCAGCACACTGAGTGGCTAAATGGATGTCCAGTGGGGTAAATCTATGGTTAACCAGCCAGAGCTAAACTCAGGGTTAGAGTGTTACAGGAAGTAGAAGCAGAGATGGAGGGAGTGTGGGTGGGATGCAAGTGATTACACTCAATATTGATGAGAGGATGGGAACAGATGTTTTAAGGGCAAAGGTTAATATTGATTAACCAGTTAAGTAGAGAACAGTTAATTCTTAACAACAACAAACAAATCCATCATGAAGGCAACAACAACAACAAATATGTGTAAGCTAAATGCCCAATTAAAAAACAAGATATATTATCAGAGTTTCATTGTGTGTGTATAATGTTTACAGGAAAGAAAAAGGTTTGTATTACATTTCTCATACTGCCTATGCTCTCTTTTCCCCCTCTGTCTGGAACCAGAGCTGCTCTGATTGGTTAGCTGGCCGGCTCTGTTGTGATTGGTCAACCGCTTAGATATGCCCCGCCCCTTAGTCTAACGCATACAATGTGTTGGAGCGCTAGCTAATAGGAGCGCAAGTGTCCCATAGTGATGTCATATTGTTGTGGAAGTAAACAAAGGAGTCAAATGGAGGCGTTTAAGCCGGGGGTTTACGAAATAATTCAAAAGTTGGACATTTTTGGACGGGTGTGTGTGTGTGTGTGTGTGTGTGTGTGTGTGTGTGTGTGTGTGTGTGTGTGTGTGTGTGTGTGTGTGTGTGTGTGTGTGTGTGTGTGTGTGTGTGTGTGTGTGTGTGTGTGTGTGTGTGTGTGTGTGTGTGTGTGTGTGTGTGTGTGTGTGTGTGTGTGTGTGTGTGTGTGTGTGTGTGTGTGTGTGTGTGTGTGTGTGTGTGTGTGTGTGTGTGTGTGTGTGTGTGTGTGTGTCAGGAAGAGGCTTTAAATAGATAAGATATCTGATCAATAACACTGCAGAAGATGACCCTCCGTAGACTAATGTAATGAGAAGGGAGAGCAACTCTAAATGTTAGTGAGAATCAACAGTATTAAATCAGTTTATTTATTGATAAAGGTTTTTAAATATATGTTTTATATCAGTACATTAGGAATGTAAAACTGTCTTAAAGTGGGCATGATTTATAGCATGGCAACAGATATGATCAGTTTTGGTTTGTTGCCATTTTGGGACTTCACATCCAAGAAAAATATGATTATATTCTGAATAAATCAACGCATTTCTCAAAATTAATTGAGTCTGTGTGGGCGGACTGAGATGATTGAAGCCTTAATAACCTTTTATCTATCTCAGTGGTTCTTTTCAATTTAAAAAGGCACGTTTGGCTGGTTTCTTCTCCTCTAACACGCATAGTCTCAGTTCACTTTATCTATGTTTTTCCATTTTTCCATCCAATCTGGTACGTTGACAAAATGTCCCAGCTGTTTTTCTGATATTTTACTAGAAAGATTGAGTTTTACAGTGTCATTAAAAGGCTAGATAATCCTTAATGGCTTTAGGCAATAACACACTTTATAGCCATGATTATTAATAACAATAAATTAATTAACCTGTAGAAAATCTGATCATATTCTGAATAAATCAACGCATTTGTCCAAATTAATTTAGTCTGAGTGGGCGGACTGAGATGATTGAAGCCTTAGTTTATCATCCATATTATTCCCATGTTACACTGTTATTAGACCAATAACACGCATTACATTACATTACATTACATGTAATTTGTTAGACGCTTTTATCCAAAGCGACTAACATATTCAGTACTGTGGGCAATCCCCACAGGGGCAATTTGGGGTGAAGTGTCTTGCCCAGGGACACAACGACATGCTGACTGCAGTGGGACTCGAACTTGCTATCCCCTGATTCGAAGTCCAGCACACTGCCCACTGAGCCACAGCCTCCCCCATACACACACACCCATGTAACACCAATATTACATCCAAAATGACACTGTTATAAGACCCATGTTACTCCCACTGTTTTTACACCCCTTTTACTTCCACGTCACACCTTTATTACACTCGTATTACACCCTTATTATACCCATGTTATACTGTTATTTCACCACTATTACACCAACGTTACACATTAATACATCCTTATTTTACCCATGTTACACCAGTTTTACACCCATATAATACCCACGTTACACCTTTATTACACCTGTATTACACCCAAATTATACCAATGCTATACTGTTATTTCACCACTATTACACCCTCGTTACACTAGTATTACACCCATATAATACCCATGTTACACCTTTATTACACCTGTATTACACCCATATAATACCCATGTTACACCCATGTGAAGCAATATTACACCGATATTACTCATTAATTACACTGTAATTACACCCATTTTGCACCATTATTACACTAGTATTACACCCATATTATACCCATGTTACACTGTTATTACACCACTATTACACCAACGTTACACATTAATACATCCTTATTTTACCCATGTTACACCAGTTTTACACCCATATAATACCCACGTTACACCTTTATTACACTCGTATTACACCCTTATTATACCCATGTTACACTGTTATTACACCATTATTACACCCATATTATACCCATGTTACACTGTAATTACACCCATTTTGCACCATTATTACACTAGTATTACACCCATATTATACCCATGTTACACTGTTATTACACCATTATTACACCCATATTATACCAACGTTACACATTAATACATCCTTATTTTACCCATGTTACACCAGTTTTACACCCATATAATACCCACGTTACACCTTTATTACACTCGTATTACACCCTTATTATACCCATGTTACACTGTTATTACACCATTATTACACCCATATTATACCCATGTTACACTGTTATTACACCACTATTACACCAACGTTACACATTAATACATCCTTATTTTACCCATGTTACACCAGTTTTACACCCATATAATACCCACGTTACACCTTTATTACACTCGTATTACACCCAAATTATACCAATGCTATACTGTTATTTCACCACTATTACACCCTCGTTACACTAGTATTACACCCATATAATACCCATGTTACACCTTTATTACACCTGTATTACACCCATATAATACCCATGTTACACTGTTATTACACCATTATTACACCCATATTATACCCATGTTACACTGTTATTACACCAGTATTACACCCATATTATACCCATGTTACACTGTTATTACACCATTATTACACCCATATTATACCCATGTTACACTGTTATTAGACCAAAGTTACACCCACGTAAAAACAATATAACACCCACATTACTCATCAATTACGCTATAATTACTCCCATATTACGCTTTTATTACACTCATATTACACTGTTATTGGACCTATATTACACTGTTATTGGACCCATATTACACTCATTTAACACCAATATTTCCCACATTTTACATCATAATTACACTGTTACTTATGACACTACACATGTCAAATAAATGCACCTCCGATACAGAAACCATTTCAGGGTTAATGTTG
>NW_022987772.1:2125000-2173282 GCF_902827165.1 Trematomus bernacchii
TCAACACACAACACGAGACACACAACACACAACACTCAACACTCAACACTCAACACACAACACACAACACTCAACACACAACACTCAACACTCAACACACAACACACAACACTCAACACTCAACACTCAACACTCAACACTCAACACTCAACACTCAACACACAACACGAGACACACAACACAACACACAACACTCAACACTCAACACTCAACACACAACACTCAACACTCAACACTCAACACTCAACACACAACACACAACACTCAACACTCAACACTCAACACGAGACACACAACACAACACACAACACTCAACACTCAACACTCAACACTCAACACTCAACACACAACACTCAACACACAACACAACACGAGACACACAACACACAACACAACACGAGACACAAAACACACAACACAACACACAACACACAACACACAACACACAACACACAACACGAGACACACAACACTCAACACACAACACACAACACTCAACACACAACACGAGACACACAACACAACACACAACACTCAACACACACACACAACACACAACACTCAACACTCAACACTCAACACACAACACACAACACTCAACACTCAACACACAACACGAGACACACAACACAACACACAACACTCAACACTCAACACTCAACACTCAACACTCAACACACAACACTCAACACACAACACAACACGAGACACACAACACACAACACAACACGAGACACACAACACACAACACAACCACACAACACACAACACACAACACACAACACACAACACACAACACTCAACACACAACACACAACACGAGACACACAACACGAGACACACAACACAACACACAACACTCAACACACAACACACAACACACAACACTCAACACTCAACACGAGACACACAACACACACACTCAACACTCAACACACACACGAGACACACAACACAACACACACAACACACACACAACACAACACACAACACACAACACAACACAACACACAACACACAACACAACACACAACACAACACACAACACACAACACACAACACAACACAACACACAACACACAACACACAACACAACACACAACACAAACACCAACAACAAACACTCAACACTCAACACACAACACAAACACTCAACACTCAACCACACAGACACACAACACAACACACAACACAACACACAACACAACACACAACACACAACACACAACACAACACGAGACACACAACACAACACACAACACAACACACAACACAACACAACACTCAACACTCAACACTCAACACTCAACACACAACACAACACGAGACACACAACACACAACACAACACACAACACACAACACACAACACACAACACACAACACACAACACTCACACACAACACGAGACACAACACAACACAAAACACAACACAACACACAACACACACACGAGACACACAACACGAGACACACAACACGAGACACACAACACGACACACAACACACACAACACAACACACAACACGAGACACACAACACAACACAACACACAACACAACACACAACACACAACACAACACACAACACACAACACAACACACAACACGAGACACACAACACGAGACACACAACACGAGACACACAACACGAGACACACAACACAACACAACACGAGACACACAACACAACACACAACACACAACACACACACAACACAACACACACACAACACAACACACACACACACAAATTCACCTTTTTCTTAAACAACATAGCAACATTGAAATACATACAGTATCAAAACAAATACAGCAGTGTGCATGTTGCCCATGTGTTGCACCCTCAGTACAGTGCACATTTTGACCACGTCTCAAATAGTAGACTCTGTCCAACACAGAAAGACAGGAAGTTATTCATACATATTCCCCCTGAGTCAGTGCTTAAGGAATAACCAGGATGAGTTTGCTGTTTTTATACCTGCTTCAGATTATCTAGAGACTTTAACCTCTATCAAGACACAAAGCGATCTCTGACCTGCTTCTGAGACACGTCCTCTCCCTGGCAGCAGCTCAATATCTGGCCTCTTCACGATAATACCAGAGGAAATGCCACGTGTTTCCTCAGTCGTTCTGAACACATCTCGAGGTCTGTTGCTCAGAGGTGGGAAGAAGAGGAGTACAAATACTTAGTTACTGTACTTAAGTACATTTTTCTGGTATCAGTACTTTACTCCACTACTTATTTTTCTGACGACTTTTTACTTTGACTTCTTACATTTTGAACACAAATACCTGTACTTTCTACTTCTTACCTTTTGAACCCAAATACCTCTACTTTCTACTTCTTACCTTTTGAACCCAAATACCTGTACTTTCTACTTCTTACATGTTGAACACAAATACCTGTACTTTCTACTTCTTACATTTTGAACACAAATACCTGTACTTTCTACTTCTTACATTTTGAACCCAAATACCTGTACTTTCTACTTCTTACATGTTGAACACAAATACCTGTACTTTCTACTTCTTACATTTTGAACCCAAATACCTGTACTTTCTACTTCTTACATTTTGAACATAAATACCTGTACTTTCTACTTCTTACATTTTGAACCCAAATACCTGTACTTTCTACTTCTTACATTTTGAACATAAATACCTGTACTTTCTACTTCTTACATGTTGAACACAAATACCTGTACTTTCTACTTCTTACATTTGAACACAAATACCTGTACTTTCTACTTCTTACATGTTGAACACAAATACCTGTACTTTCTACTTCTTACATTTTGAACACAAATACCTGTACTTTCTACTTCTCACATTTCCCAAACAGGCTGGTTCCTTTAGTTTGAATGTGTGTTTGGTGGCGTGATCATTATTATTTAGAGTCATTGCGTGCCTATTGATTTGAACACGATCCGTGTATCCATCATTTCCTGGTCTTCTCTAAAGAAGAGGGGACCAATGAAAACGTTGTCATGTTGCCGTTGTTCAGCATGGAAACATTCATTAGCTAACAATGACATTATTGTTCTATTAATATAAAGGGAGGTCAGGTACTCTTTAAAACAGCTGCTAGTTATGGGTACTTTTTACTGAAGTACATTTCAAAGCCTCTTTACTTTCACTTGAGTAAAGAAGTTTAGTCAGTACTTTTACCAGAGTATTTTGAAATACGAGTATTTGTACTTCTACTTGAGTAAAGGATGTGTGTACTTCTTTGTGCTTTCTTTTCTCCCACATGGTATTATTTAGCCGTGAGAGGAACAGCTGTGTCATGTTTTGTCTTCACCTCTCTTCACTTCCTCCTCTCACTTAGCGTTCCCCCGGAGGAACGGCTCGATATAGACGCAGCGCGGCATTAACGGCAGCATGGATTATAGATGAGGCTCAACATGCCTCATCATGCACTGAAAACACTCAGACGTGACTTTAATGCAGTGTATTATGTCAACAATAATATTATGTATAGGTTCACCTTGATATTATATCTAACTAACCTAATACTGTTATGTGAAATGTGTTGACATTCAATTAAAGTCAACATCCCAGTTTAATATCATATGCTTCACAGTGTGTGTGTGTGTGTGTGTGTGTGTGTGTGTGTGTGTGTGTGTGTGTGTGTGTGTGTGTGTGTGTGTGTGTGTGTGTGTGTGTGTGTGTGTGTGTGTGTGTGTGTGTGTGTGTGTGTGTGTGTGTGTGTGTGTGTGTGTGTGTGTGTGTGTGTGTGTGTGTGTGTGTGTGTTTTATATTATATAATATATATATATATATATTGCATTGACCTGAAATGTAACCTGTTTTATAATTGCTTGTGTGATAGAGATTATGCAGTGTGCTTAGTCTTTGTTGTTGTTGTTGTTGTGTACCTGTTCTGAGTACTTCTACTTTTACTCAAGTACAAGAACTGAGTACTTCTACTTTTACTCAAGTACAAGACCTGAGTACTTCTACTTTTACTCAAGTACAAGACCTGAGTACTTCTACTTTTACTCAAGTACAAGATCTGAGTACTTCTACTTTTACTCAAGAACAAGACCTGAGTACTTCTACTTTGACTCAAGTACCAGATCTGAGTACTTCTACTTTTACTCAAGATCTGAGTACTTCTACTTTTACTCAAGAACAAGAACTGAGTACTTCTACTTTTACTCAAGAACAAGATCTGAGTACTTCTACTTTTACTCAAGTACAAGATCTGAGTACTTCTACCTTTACTCAAGTACAATATCTGAGTACTTCTACTTTTACTCAAGATCTGAGTACTTCTACTTTTACTCAAGATCTGAGTACTTCTACTTTTACTCAAGATCTGAATATCAAGATCTACTTCTTCCACCTCTGCTTCATTTCGAAAGAGTTTTATTTACTCCAAATTTACTAAATATCGTTGTTAGGAACCCAAGTCTGTGTTTTGTATATATAGTTGTATTGTGTTGTGTGATGAAAGTGGTTCTGTGGTTGACCTTTCCCTCCAGTTAACTGTGAGCACGTGCTAATTCATCCTCTGTTAGAAGGGCTTATAGTGAAGCTTACACTAATCGAATGAGTGGAGAGTGTCAGAGCAGGAAGTTAACTCGCCTACTCAGTCTGAACACTCAGATATGATACTAGAGAGTAGTCATGTAGTAATGTCTCTACTTTAAAGAGTCCTCTCCTGCTGATGTTCAGGTGTATATCAGTATGTAGTGTCTCTACTTTAAAGAGTCCTCTCCTGCTGATGTTCAGGTGTATATCAGTATGTAGTGTCTCTACTTTAAAGAGTCCTCTCCTGCTGATGTTCAGGTGTATATCAGTATATAGTGTCTCTACTTTAAAGAGTCCTCTCCTGCTGATGTTCAGGTGTATATCAGTATGTAGTGTCTCTACTTTAAAGAGTCCTCTCCTGCTGATGTTCAGGTGTATATCAGTATGTAGTGTCTCTACTTTAAAGAGTCCTCTCCTGATGATGTTCAGGTGTATATCAGTATGTAGTGTCTCTACTTTAAAGAGTCCTCTCCTGCTGATGTTCAGGTGTATATCAGTATGTAGTGTCTCTACTTTAAAGAGTCCTCTCCTGCTGATGTTCAGGTGTATATCAGTATGTAGTGTCTCTACTTTAAAGAGTCCTCTCCTGCTGATGTTCAGGTGTATATCAGTATGTAGTGTCTCTACTTTAAAGAGTCCTCTCCTGCTGATGTTCAGGTGTATATCAGTATGTAGTGTCTCTACTTTAAAGAGTCCTCTCCAGCTGATGTTCAGGTGTATATCAGTATGTAGTGTCTCTACTTTAAAGAGTCCTCTCCTGCTGATGTTCAGGTCCATATCAGTATGTAGTGTCTCTACTTTAAAGAGTCCTCTCCTGCTGATGTTCAGGTCCATATCAGTATGTAGTGTCTCTACTTTAAAGAGTAACACTTTTTCAGTAAGTTGTGAAAGAAATGATCTAATTTCACTGCTCGATTAATAGAAAAAGAGTGTTTTAATCACAGAGAAAGACGAGCAAAGTGATCTTTAGGAATAGATCCAAGCCTTCTCTCCTCTCCTTTATGAAGCGCCACACCCTGTTACTGCTGCTCCTCTCTTTACTCTCTGTTTCTTTGATTATATATGATCCAGAAATGAAAGCTTTATCCTGCTTTTGTGCTCCGTAAGTCGCTCCGGTTCAGCAACTTAGCACCTGACATGTAATTGTAAAATCCATCAGAATCTGTATCAGCATGCATGGCTTCTCATTTGAAATGCATGAACCCACATTAGAGAGCGACACGGTGAAATCCATTTATATGGAAAACACATTTACAAGGTAAAAAGGCACAGCAAATAATAATAATAATAACACTTTATGAGGTGGTACTGATACTGTCATTCTGTCGTATTACATATTATGATAAAACCTGTGATTTTATATTTAAAGGCTTTATTTGTTGGCAATACAAATCAATAACAGCCAATAGAAAAACAGGATACTCAAAAACAGGATGCTCAATACTGTGGGCAATCCCCACAGCAGCCATTTGGGGTGAAGTGTTTTGCCCACGGACACAACGACATGCTGACTGCAGAGGGGTTTGAACCTGTGCTGCCCTGATCCGAACACCAATGCACTAGTCCACTGCGCCACACGCCTCCTCCGCCGAACAGATGTAGGAGAGGAGTTTTCAGTCTTATTTCCTGAGGGGTTTTAAAATATTTAAATATGGCTGCAGCGAGGGTCTCTTTGCTGTATTTTCCTTTTATTATTTTGAGCAAACAGTTCACATGTAGGATGTTTAGGGACAAACCTTCCTGGAAACATCAGTAATTACTATGATGTCCACAAACTGAGAGACTCAGACAATGTCAGTCAGCGGTCGCCTGAAAGCTCTTTCTGTGAGTGATGAGACGTGTCCTTGTCTCGTTAAATGTTTCCCACAATTCATTCTGGTGAACACCGTGACCTTTATTCTGTAGCTGGAGCTTAGCTTAGCATAAAGACCTGGAAAACAGGGCCGAACAACGCACAGATCTCAGGTCAGATAATGGAAAATATATATTTAAAAACTCGCTTGTTCACCACTTAGTGTCACCAAAGCACAACAGAGGGTGGATACAGTATATTTACACTGAAAATGAGAAGAATAATGCACTTTTTGATCATTTAGTGTCATAGTTTGAACCTAAAATACAAATATAACACTGAAAATGTGCTTAATATGTCCCTTTAAAATTATATGAAGAATCACTTGCTAAATTACCAATTTGTTTTTCCCCTCAGACAGATTTATCTACACTGTTTACACTTTGTACTGTTTTTAGAATCAGACATTATTTTAGTTATTACCTAGAGAAATTTGGATGATGTAACAAATTCTCCATTTCAGAATAAAATCAAATAAAAAATATAGAGAAGTTTTATGATATATTGATTGATTGATTGATTGAAAAGTTTATTAACAGCTTGTATATTGGGTACAGTACAGTACAGCTCAAAACATACAATTGTTAAGGGGATGCAGACCAGAGAAAGACTTTCGTCTTGTTTACATCAGGGTCCCCCATTTCCAATTCATCATATCATTTAAGACATATTTGACATACAGATGGCTTATTTACAATTTACATACAGTTGTTTTTTTACATACAGATGGCTTATTTACAAATTTTCATTTTAGATTTCGTTCTAATACATCCTAACCGGACATTTAAGACATACCAAGTCTACAGATATACAGTTAGTAACAGAGTCTAAAATGCGAGTATATACATAGATGGGGGGGGGAAGCTGTCCATTGTACGACAGGTTGAGATTTGTACCATTACCGGGGCCAGTTTTGCAATGCTCTCCCCCGAAGGTGCTCTTTAAGAGAGGTTTTGAAGGTAAGTATAGTTTTACTTTCCTTTACAGTTGTGGGAAGAGCGTTCCACCTTGATGTGGCATAATTGCGAAACGTGTATTCCCCCTTTTTTGTGCCAAATCTGGGTTTTACATGATTTGTGGAGCTCCCTCTGGTGTTATGATCATGGTATTCCTTGACCTTTGGGAAGAATTTTGACATGTACATGGGTACCATAGAGGTGTAGTGGATCTTGTAGACCAGGCCCATTGCAAGTAGCTGTACTCTGTCGTCTACTCTAAGCCATCCTAGGTTGTCAAAGTGGGCAGAGGTGAGGTGGGTTCTAGATGAAAGGTCAAGCAGTAGTCTGACCAGTTTATTTTGCGATGTTTGAAGTTTTATTTTTAGTGCCTTGGAGGTGCTATGGTACCATGACGTGCAAGCATAGTCATAGTACCCTTGAATGAGTGCTCCTGCCAGAGTTTTCAGGGTGTTTTTGTTTACCAGAGAGGAGATCCTCTCATATGACAATGATACATTTTAAAAGTAAGAATGTAATGGATAATGTACAGCGACTTGGTCATTATGGGGAAAAGAACACCCGACAGGCTGATCAGAGAGCCCGACGCGAACTTGTCCCAGTTTGAAAAGCAAACTCATGCCGTTTGCTTTTTGGCCAAACTGTATACAGTTCAATCGACCGGACTTCTTTCTGCAGATGTGAGCGTCCTTAACAACGGTCAATAAGTCCTTGACAGCGGTCTGTACTACTGGATTAACAACGTGTCAGGGTTGAGTAAGCAGGCAGGACCCAAATGCAGATTTCCAAGAATGATCCTTTATTCCAAGGTACAAAGTAGAAACACAGAACACTACCCTGTGACACACAGTCAACTACAAACAATGAACCAACAATGACAGACAGAAAAACCATAACTAAAATACACACAAGACCAATCACACAAACAAGACACAGGTGAGGAGGGAGGAGAAAACACAGGGGCACCAGGTGAACACAATCGGGCAATCAGGCAGGACAGGGGTGAACACTTTTCAAAACAAAACAGGAAACAAAAGACAGAAAAAGACAAGAAAAAACCCAACACAGACAGATCGTAACACAACGTGTCACATGTTCTGAATTGACCAATCAGAATCGAGTATTCAACTAAGCCATGTAATAAATTACAATAAATATAGTTCTGTATTTATATTAATTATGATATGTATCCTGACAATTGTCTAAAATGTACAGACTTATACAGTAATAATGCCAGATCAATTGCATTTTAGAAATAATGTACTTTTTGAACATTAACACAGCATCAACTCTGGCTAGGAGCGTTACAGTTTTTATGAACACCGTTATCTTCACACCAGAGAAATGAGAAACTCAGAGTGATATCTTCAGGGAGAGAGAGAGATGGAAATGAAAAATAAAAAACAGTTCGACAGAGGGACGGAGAACGAGATGAAAAGAGTGTGAAAGATAAACAGTGTGTGAAGGACATGGAGTCCAAAATCAAAAAGAGATCTGATGTGACGAGCAGGCCTGCAGACACAGAATAAATCACACAAGATGGACGGATATTAAATTCATGCTCGAGGTTTTATAAACAACAGCTCCCTCCACGAGAGATACTGACCTTCGAAAGGCATTTGATCCGCTTTTTAAAACGTTCATTTTCTGTGGCTTCTGCATCCATAGTGAGGCTCACTTTGAGAGACATTTTAACATATTTGTGAAGACAAGCAGAGGTGTAAAGTAGATTCACTCAAGTACTGTACTACAATTCAGAGGTAAATGGTGTACTTTTCCTCCACTACATGTATTTAATACCTTTAGTTACTTCACAGATGTGGATGAATGATGTGAAATATAACCAAGTGTTAAATCAGACTTTAGTTCCACCTGGAGTAAATTCACAAGCTACCCTGCAGTATACAAAGTCATTCAAACTAGCTGCACCTTTACCAGCTTTGAGAACACTTTCATGATCAATCATTATAAAACATATCATATATATTATTCTGAAATGGACCAATCTGCACAATGACTACTTTTACTGTCGCTACTTTCACTATATTTTGATGGTAATACTTTTCTACTTTCACTTGAGGAACATTTTGAATGCAGGACTTTTACTGAAACAGAGTATTCCTACACTCTGGTACTTCTACTTTTACTGAAGTACAAGATCTGAGTACTTCTACTTTTACTCAAGTACAAGATCTGAGTACTTCTACTTTTGCTCAAGTACAAGATCTGAGTACTTCTACTTTTACTCAAGACCTGAGTACTTCTCCTTTTACTCAAGTACAAGATCTGAGTACTTCTACTTTTACTCAAGTACAAGATCTGAGTACTGTAGTTCTACTTTTACTCAAGTACAAGATCTGAGTACTTCTACTTTTGCTCAAGTACAAGATCTGAGTACTTCTCCTTTTACTCAAGTACAAGACCTGAGTACTTCTCCCACCTTTTTTAAAAGACTTTTCATAACAGACTTTCTCTTAATTTAGTGAAACTCTAGGTCGATGTGGAAATACTCTTATCGGCATCTGCATAAATATCACTCATGGTCTCATTATCAAAATTTCATAAAAAAAGCAGAGATAAACACAATTGTTTGACATTTTCAGCCGGTAATATATTCCAAAGACATCCCAATAATAACATGACATGATAATTACAATGTGAAAATCACCTGTTTAGAGTGAGCCAGATATTGCACAATATATATCTCTATTTTATTGATTGTTCTCTCAAATATAGGACCTGTAGGGTTTGTGAGATATTCCCTCAGGTAAGCAGAGGTCTCGTTAATGAGACTCAATTCAAATGGATTTCTTTAGACAGCAGAGAGGATATCTGGAAACACAAATCAATACCAGGATTTTGTTCGTGTCAGCTGACCTGTCCGTTATTCCTCCATCTTTATGTGTCTTCCTCTGTTTTCTCGTTACTGCTGCTCTGCTGCTTATTTTATATTTGTCGGCATTACTTTCTAAAGATTGTAACCGATAGAGACACCACCTAACACCTTTTTTATTCACCTCACATCAATACAATCAAACTTAGCTCTGCCGCTAAGCATGGAAATGAAGGACAAAGTAATTTGGGTAAAATCGCCCAAAAATGGTGTCTTCAAGCGAGTCTGTGTGTGTGTGTGTGTGTGTGTGTGTGTGTGTGTGTGTGTGTGTGTGTGTGTGTGTGTGTGTGTGTGTGTGTGTGTGTGTGTGTGTTCTTTGCAGCTTGTCACTTCTCGACACCTCTTTACAAAGACTTAAAACATAATCGAGGAGAGAACTAGGACGAAAAGGAAAGCAGCAAGCTGAGTGACAGGTGCATGGTGTGTGTGTGTGTGTCTGTGTGTGCGTGTGCGTGTGCGTGTGTGTGTGTGTGTGTGTTTCTGCACGTGTGTGTGTGAGAACCTAAGTACATACAGCACATACAGTGTGTGTGTTTGAAGGAGCTTGTGTGTTTTGGTCCACTTCTTCTCATGCTTGTGTGTGTGTGTGTGTGTGTGTGTGTGTGTGTGTGTGTGTGTGTGTGTGTGTGTGTGTGTGTGTGTGTGTGTGTGTGTGTGTGTGTGTGTGTGTGTGTGTGTGTGTGTGTGTGTGTGTGTGTGTGTGTGTGTGTGTGTGTGTGTGTGTGTGTGTGTGTGTGTGTGTGTGTGTGTGTGTGTGTGTGTGTGTGTGTGTGTGTGTGTGTGTGTGTGTGTGTGTGTGTGTGTGTGTGTGAGGCTCAACATGCCTCATCATGCACTGAAAACACTCAGACGTGACTTTAATGCAGTGTATTATGTCAACAATAATATTATGTATAGGTTCACCTTGATATTATATCTAACTAACCTAATACTGTTATGTGAAATGTGTTGACATTCAATTCAAGTCAACATCCCAGTTTAATATCATATGCTTCACAGTGTGTGTGTGTGTGTGTGTGTGTGTGTGTGTGTGTGTGTGTGTGGTGTGTGTGTGTGTGTGTGTGTGTGTGTGTGTGTGTGTGTGTGTGTGTGTGTGGTGTGTGTGTGTGTGTGTGTGTGTGTGTGTGTGTGTGTGTGTGTGTGTGTGTGTGGTGTGTGTGTGTGTGTGTGTGTGTGGTGTGTGTGTGTGTGTGTGTGAGGTCATTTCATTACACTCTGCCAGTTGGCGTGCTGATATAGATCCTGTCCTGTAGTTCAGGAACAACAACGCCCTCACATGTCCTTTTTTTTGTTCTAATACTTTTTAATTGCATGTCGTCATATTTTATGACCTCATCTCCTGACAAAAGGGAAAGCATTTGCAAACCATTTACATGCACTAAAACCTATAGACCACACTATAGGAAAGGGAAAAACCCATACAAAAGCAGAATAAGACCTGTTACACATAAGACGTTCTTCTTTCTAACTTCTGGAGAAAACATTGATCATCTTAAACTTCACATTGCCTCAGATTTGTGGCAGATCTCCTCCTCAGTCAGTGTGATTGATTCTGATATCAGAGACGTTTTCTAACCGTCCTATCTATCACTGCTGCGAATAAAAAGGTCAGAGCACCCTTTGATCCCAGCTGAAATCTGAGCGAAGCGGCCTTTCGTTTTTTAATATCTGTCAGGTCACAAAGCTGTTGTTTAATGTGGTTATTGTGTGCTTACTGAAGGGTGTTATCATGCACTCTAATACATCTAACATGTTCATTCAAATGTGAAATCTATATCTCAGTTACTTTATCACTTTATTTTAAAAACATTTTGTATTATTATCTTAATTTTTCGTCTATATTTGTACCTTGGGTGAATCCTGTTTTTAACTCTGATCCTGTTGCTGCCATAAACGCCTGCATTTCCCCACGGGGATAAATAAAGTTCCATCTTATCTCATCTTATCTCATGTGATGGAGCACAGAGGAATGTGTGTGTGTGTGTGTGTGTGTGTGTGTGTGTGTGTGTGTGTGTGTGTGTGTGTGTTTGAGAGTGGGCCAACTTTATGAGCTAAATCTGAGCGCTGAATTACTGGAGCTTTGTCAACAAATGTCTACACAGAGGACATTGCAGATATAGACACGCTGTTTGAGTTTATCACAGAAGGCTGTGCAGAATCGTATTTATATCCAAGGCTTTTTGAGACTTTTCATTTTGTTATCTTCTTTAAGATTTCTGGCCATTATCAATTTCCTTTGTACGCCTTATCTTGATTAGCTGGAGGTGAAACTAGAGGAGGCATGGTTTTGAAACAGAGAACTGCCTTTCATGTAAAACTGGAACCGTGCATTACTGGAGCTTTGTCAACAAATGTCTGTATAGAGGACATTACAAATATAGCAATATGCAGAATCAAGCCTGTATATATTTGCAGCATTTTGAGATTTTCTGTACGTTTTTTTGTTACAGACCATGCAAACCATGATTTTCACACATACTATGAGAAAGTGAATCTCCTAATGTGGTTACTTAAAGGTCACCTATTATGCAAACTCCACTTCTTCATGTCTCTTCTACATCAACATGTGTCCCCTCTTCTCCATGTCTCTTCTACATCAACATGTGTCCCCTCTTCTCCATGTCTCTTCTACATCAACATGTGTCCCCTCTTCTCCATGTCTCTTCTACATCAACATGTGTCCCCTCTTCTCCATGTCTCTTCTACATCAACATGTGTCCCCTCTTCTTCATGTCTCTTCTACATCAACACGTGTCCCCTCTTCTTCATGTCTCTTCTACATCAACATGTGTCCCCTCTTCTTCATGTCTCTTCTACATCAACATGTGTCCCCTCTTCTTCATGTCTCTTCTACATCAACATGTGTCCCCTCTTCTTCATGTCTCTTCTACATCACCATGTGTCCCCTCTTCTTCATGTCTCTTCTACATCAACATGTGTCCCCTCTTCTTCATGTCTCTTCTACATCAACATGTGTCCCCTCTTCTTCATGTCTCTTCTACATCAACATGTGTCCCCTCTTCTTCATTCTCTTCTACATCAACATGTGTCCCCTCTTCTTCATGTCTCTTCTACATCAACATGTGTCCCCTCTTCTTCATGTCTCTTCTACATCAACATGTGTCCCCTCTTCTTCATGTCTCTTCTACATCACCATGTGTCCCCTCTGTGTAAAGAGACTCTGAAAGTTTCAGGAACAAAGATTCTCTCTCTTTTTCTCCTGATCCATTTCTATAAAAACCTGTCTGAAAATGAGCTGATCAGATTTTGGCCACTTTATGATGTCATAACGATGTTTTGGCTTGTGTAACCATTAGCCAATCACCAACCAAGGTAACCGCCCCCTCCCCCTTATCACCTGAATCTCCTCCTATGCCCCTTTCACACCAACGCAACTCCGGTTCAAGCTCCGTGCTAGAGCTTTTCTGGTTCAGAACCGGTTCTTCGGTTTAGCGCCGGCTCTTTTCACACCGCTCAGAGCCCGACTGGTGCTGCCCGCTGCTGCGTCATGACGTCACAGTTTACGTCGCTGAGTTTCTCCCCAACGCCGGAGCTCACTTCACAACAACAACGGGCCGGGGACTGCGTTGCTTTTAATCATACGAAGCCAGATTAAATTAAATAACGACTTCTCCAACCTTATACTTTTCTCCAGAGTGCCGTGGTTCATTGTTTATTAATGTGTTTCAGCGGCATTTACCGACCGCTGCAGTGCTGGCCGGCTGCTCTTCAACGGGAGTGTATTCTCCCGTTAGCTCCGGGTTAGCTCACACGGCTCTAAAGTATTCACTGTCTGACTGTCACACAAGCAGCTGATACATATCCCCAGTTCCCCTTAAGTGAATGTGTGTCAGTCTGAATTGACGCTGTTTGGTGTCAGTCTGAATTGACGCTGTTTGGCATCACAACGCTGTTATGAAAGTTTCTCTGGTATAACATGGGTGATGTTAGCATAGCAACCGAAGCTAAACTGACTACTTGCTAAGCAGTTTTCTACAGGCACTTTTTACCGACGTATTTTTCATTATGATTCTACTTGTGATAGTCGGACATGACAACCTGTGCAGCCCATGTATTGATTCCATCCGATAGCTGCTATAATAACAAACGTCTGCCTGCTCTCCACAATGATCAATAACAGCGAACGGATGGTCAAAGTAAGGAACAAATAAACAGAATCACACGAAGCCTGGGTAGTGTTGCCTGACTTTATAAAGTGTGTTTTTTTTAACAAGTGTGTGGTTGCGTTCTAGTCACTTTGCTCAGCACTACTGCTTGTTACAACTTTTATTTGCCGTACTCGCCTTAAGTGTTAGCTCAGGTTAATCTCGCCCCCCTCCGACGTAAGCGTGACGTATGCGGTTCTTGCTTCTAGACGGACAACTTTTTGGTGCTCGAAACGAACCGGATTCCGGAGCTATGACGCTGCTCCGCTGCGGTGTGAACAGGAAAACCCGGTGCTTTTCAAGCACCAGCACCGAACCGGCCCTGAAACACCGTTGGTGTGAAAGGGGTACTAGAGCACCATTGAGTTCTTTTTAACCAAATGTCTCTCAGAGGGGCGTGGGGAGGGGCTCCTTATTTTCATCTAAAGTAACAGACAGAGAATCAGCACTTTTGAAACAGGGCTGAAACAGAGGGGATTATGGGATGCTGCAATGATCTGTTTGGTGTCTCAGACAAACACTTTAAAAGTATTAATATTAATGTTATTCCTGATTATTGCCCAAAATGCAAAGACTTAAACAGTACAGTAATAATGCCAGATAAATTGCATTTTATGTTCAATTAAGAAAATCAGCTGCAGGCTGTAGCTTCATATTTAATCAACAACGGGACATTAATGTGATTGGTTGTTGGTCGCGCTCCAGACACGCTTCAATGTGACGCTGCCATGTGGACGTACCGATAGTGTACAGTTTTATTATTATCTGCTGTGTTTATTGTATTTTTGTAACTCTGGCACAACAATTTCCTTCGGGATGAATAAAGTCTTATCTTATCTGATATCTGAGACCTGGAATATATTGTTGAAAAAGACTATAAGATCAGCCAGAAACCAATTGATTTCAGACTGTAATGTGACCCTCTGCAGTCTGATAGCTTTGCTCTGTTCTCCTTCACTGATCCGTCTCATTCATTCCTCTCTCCTTCTCTTTCTCTCTGTCTTTCAGAGTAAAGATGCCGGCATCAGGACTCTGGTCATGTTGGATGAGCAGGGAGGTAAGTTATTGAGAGAAATCTCCAAACACTGTCTCTCTTTCTTTGCCTTCAATCTGCTGCCAACTCCCTCTGGCAGAAATTCAATAATGAAAGAGCCTTCAGTGGCGTAACGTCCTGTGTAACGCCGCAGACACATTTACGGTTCATAATGACCTTTATGGTTTTTTAATCACTATAACAGTTTATTTCTCTGAGCAGAGTCTTTAAAAGTCGCTGCAGTCTGAGCTAATGTGGATAAAATGATTATAATGGATGTGACTTCTGCTTCGCCTCCCTATAAATACCCTGATATGCTTATAGCTTTGTCAGACAAATGCATATATATAGAGCTAATGCTACTTATTATATTATAGCTACAGGATATGATACCTACGGTGGACGATAAGTGCAAATGCGTTACATCGGCTCAAGATATTTCCATGAGGAGAAACGCGCTTCAGTTTAAAAAAAATATGCAAAAAACACAGATCTGTCAAAACGCGTGAATCATTTTACTCTCCTGTGATATGATCGAAGTCTTAAACACAAGGTCAATGATGTGAATTCAAACAAAACAAAAACACAACAAATCTGGTTATGTTTAGATAATAAAACTACAGCGTTAGGTTGTTAGGTTCAGTAAAATATCATTTATCACACATTTAGTGTGTTTGTTACGGTGATATTTAAACAAATCAACGTTGATCGCTGGATTAGGATTAGAAATATGTTTACGTCTATATCAAAGAGTGATTTCCCTGGACACATAATCAACAATGCATTTTTCTTGCATGACGACGTAATCATTAGTTGACCAGGCTGATCATAGATGTACTTTTACTCAGGACAAAAGCACCATAAACCAACAATCGTGCTAAAAGCATTGATTTATCTGCTCTCTGAGACCTGGTTGCAGTGTCAGAGGTCAGAGGTCAGCTGGTGGTCAATATATTTGACTGTTTGACATCTTCTTCAGTCCTGCCCAAAGCTATAACTTCATCCACTGTGATAATAAAAAGGTGTTTTTCCTAATGGTTTTGTCTAAGTGATGAATGGGGTCAACGTTGCTTTAAATTGGATCAGTTTTGAGAAACAGGACCGCAATAGTGTCAGATAAGATTAAAAAAAGAAGACCCTACAAGAAATACCTTCATTTAATCTGTTTTCTACTTTATCAGGTCTGGTTTTATTTGTGTGTCTTTACCACATCTTGCCCTAGAAGCATCGTTCAAGTCTTGTGTTGCTTCAACACGGAAACAAATCACATGACGCTACGGAAAACATGAATCAGTATCAGCCTCGTGATTCAGATCTGCTCCAAAATGTAATGGCTTCATCCTCGGCCATGCTACTTCCTTTCAGAAAAATCAGACCGGTAATACTGCTGACAAACAAAGGAGAGAAAGAGACGGACATACCAAGTTGAAAACATGAACTCTATGGTTGAAAATGGAGACATTTGAGCATTTATTTGGTATTAAAAGCAATCCAATAGTACCAGAAAGTGATCAAGTTACCTCAGGTTAGTGACTACTTTCACAGGTCATTAGTTATTGTATTGCAATACCTTTTCAAATAACCCTCCAAACCCCGGACTTCGTTCCCCAAACGTTAATAAAAATCAGACCGGTAATACTGCTGACAAACAAAGGAGACAAAGAGACAGACATACCAAGCCAAAAACATGAACTCTATGGTTGGAAATTGAGAAATGTGAGCATTTATTTGCACATTTGGTATTTAAAGCAATCCAATAGTACCAGAAAGTAATCGTGTTGCATTGTCTCAAACATCTCGTTATTAGTTATTCTGCATAGAAATGACACTTAATAAACAAGACAGACTTCACATACTATCAGCAAAACAAACCAAACAGAAAAAAGAAAGAAAGAAGAAAAGAAAATAGAAACACAGCCCTAATAATATTCAAGTGTCTTCATTCTCCCGTCATGTTGTAGACCACTATGCTCCAGGAAGTCGTAAAAGGTTTTCCAGATTTCCCAAAACCTATCCAGTTTAAGGAAAACACTTATCCTTTCCCGAGCAAAGTAGAAAGTCATCCCTTTCAGCCGTTGAGAAAGTCCACAGGTTCACGGTTCCTTCCATGTGTGAGCATACCTCAGGTAATTCGTTTTTGTATTGCAACACCTTTAAAAAGTAACCCTTCAAAGCCCGGATGCAGTTTTATTGGTTACCCCTCCCGTAAAAAGACACTTTAGTCTTTTTGCACAGATCCACACTTCACAGAGCATCCTAATTGTCCTGTCAGAGGAACAGATAGCCTGTTTCGTCTCTCTTTCTCTTCCCCTTTCCTCACACTGCTGTTAGCACAGGACAGAAATCAATTCACAGATTTAAATGACCTCTCAGCAAACGTCCTCTTAACCCGATCCTCCACTCTGTCTCACGACGTCTCGTACAGTAATGACGAAGCTCTTTCCTTGTCTTCATCCTCTCTATTTATCCTTGTTTCAAAATGACGGATATGGATCACATTCCTGTGAGTTTTTTTTTTACTCTCCTGGGATATGATCGACGTTTTAAACACAAGGTTAATGATGAAAATCCAAACAAAACAAAAACGAAAACAAATCTCGTTATGTTTAGATAGTAAAACTGCTGCATTTTGTTGTTAGGTTCAGTAAAAGGTCCTGGTTTGGATAATATATAAGCGTGTTTGTTACGGAAAAGAGAGATTTCCCTGGAAACATAATCAACAATGCATTTTGTTTGCATGAGTACGTAATCTTTAGGAGACGAGGCTGATACAGAAATCAATTCACAGATTTAAATGACCTCTCAGCAAACGTCCTCTTAACCCGATCCTCCACTCTGTCTCATGACGTCTCGTACATTAATGACGAAGCTCTTTCCTTGTCTTCATCCTTTCTATTTATCCATGTTTCAAAAAGGACGGATATGATATTTACCTCAAGGAATCTCTGTGTTCTCTGTGTTCAATGTTGCCATGAAAGAAAATAAAAAAACGCCTCGTAATTAATGGCTTTCCGTGCCCGGGGTAATTAATACTGCCTTGTTGAGCTGTAAACTAGAGTGTAACTAATCCCTCTGCCCTTCTCACACACACACACACACACACATACACACACACACACACACACACACACACACACACACACACACACACACACACACACACACACACACACACACACACACACACACACACACACACACACACACTGGAGGAGATGTTTTTCTCTTTTATTTGATCCAGTTAACAGTCTAGTTGCAGCATTCTGTATAAATTCTGCAAACACATTTTTTAATGACACAATGAATCTCCAAAATCATATTTGACATATTTTTGTTAATTGAGTTTAGAGTCTGGGAAAACATGTTGTGTAAAATACTACATTACCCATAATCCTATGCTGCTTTTTGCATTAAGAAGAAGGTAGTGAGAAGTGAGAATCAAATTGCTTACAACTAGAGACAGGAATAAAGCTAATTGTCTTATTTTTATTTAATTAGAATTAAAAACTGAGTTTAACTAAGCTCCAGGTTTTTACGTTTTCTTCATATTTAGCATTTTCCTCCCTCAGGGTCAACAGGTTCCTGTATTTCATTGATTTTTACCACCTGTTTTCCTGCCATAGTGTATGAATAACACTATCTCACATATATAGTGTTATCTATCTCACATATATCTCACATTTCGACATGCCAGAAAGGAAAAACACAAACGTAAATAATAAGCTTCTTCAGGTACAGGTTCATTACTTACTGGGAAACTACATCATTATTTTAATTATTTACACACTAGTTAGAGCATTTAATACTCCAATGTCTTTCTTGACTGATGTCTGTTGAATATTTAGAGATTTGGGAAGATATGCCTTTTTGATGTCTTGCTGAAAATGTATATATGGAGCCAGAGCTAGGTAGCGGTTAGCTTAGCACAAACACTGGAAACAGTCAGTAAGAACAACTCATTTATTTCTAAACTGATGACTGCTGACTGTTTTAGTTGAATTGATATTGGAAAATATGCTTATTCGCTGTTTTACTGAACGTTTTAATAGAAGATCTGTAATACTCTCATGTCTGTACATTAAATAGAGTGCCAGAGCTAGGTAGCCGTTAGCTTAGCTTAGCATAACCACTCGAAACAGGGGGATACAGCTAGCATCGCTATATAAGATAACCTGAAAACTGATTAAAAACACATTTCTGTTCACACAAAACAATGCCATTTTACCTTTTTGTATCAAAGCTGCTGCTAGCTTTTAGTTTACTTTATTTATTTAGACATTCATTAAAAAAGACTGAAAGAAAGGAAGGGAAAGGGCACGAGCAAAAAAAAAGCCATTATTGCTTATCAAAGATTTCACTAACCACACCTGTGTTGCTCCTAGCTAAACAACATTATATCTGTTTAAAAAAAGGCTTGTTTTACTTATTCCTGGTTGATGTGAATCAGTTTATAAGTGGTTAAGTCCTTCACACGGTAATCCTCAAAGGACTGGTCGAAGCTGAGGAGATAAACAATTTCTCTCTCTTCCTCTCACGTTCTCTCTCCACACCATCCTTCCCTCTGCATGGGATTACTGCTAAAAGGCCATTTAGTTGTCGTCTACTGTAACGTACAGTTAGCTGAAAATTCATCCTTCTTCCTGATCCCCTCTCCTCAGCTTTTAACGGATGTCAGATTTGCACTCAGTGTCAGAAACAGCTCTTGCTATATATAATCAGAGTCAATCAGAATCATTTATTTATCCAGAAGGGAATTGGGTTTTGTGAGAGTTGCTCTAATTTAATCTAAAATAATATCAAAAACAATAATATCAAATAAATATTTTTATTAAAACATGAGAGGTTTAAGTACAATGTCGAACATACGAAAAAATAAAATAGAAATAAAATATTTAAATATTTGTTTACATTTCTTTGAAAATGTGCACATTATCCTACAACATAAACCATGTTTATTACAATAAACTGCTGATTGTGAAGTCATTTCTAGTGCCAGTTAACTGGAAGAAAGATATGTAAATCAAATTAAAGTGAAGTAAAGAGAAGCCTATAGAAAATGTCTTTGTTTACTTAGTTTTTTGCTTATATGTTCAACCCAGTCTCACGGCATTTCGTGTTATAGTCACAAAATGTAATCTATTGATTCGTGTTCACCAACACGATTTTCCCCTTTTTTTCGTGTCACACAGAACGATTTTAAAAGCAATGCATTTCTATTGGTAGTATGTTTCGTGCCTGCACCAAATAATAACATATTAGAAGGAAAAAAAGATTTTAAAAATACAGATTTCAGTATTCTGAGGCTCTGAGCCATTTCTTTTCCTCACAGACGGCAAAAAAAAGTCAGACATTATACAATTTAAAATAAAAACAATAATCGTGGCTTGATATTGAGCAAGAAAATGTTTTTATGAACCACACAGCTTCCGGTCTTCCAAGACCCGACCGGACAAAAACACGTGGTGCAGGCACGAAACATACTACCAATAGAAATACATTACGAATCAATAGATTACATTTATTTCGTGACTATAACACGAAATGCCGTGAGACTGGGTTGATATATTAGTGATTTGTTTACTCTCTGTGTCAGTATTAAATGAGATGATGGCACTGATTATTTGACCTCCCGAGGACAAACGTTGCCATCTTATATTTTGGGATTGGCTATAGATAACTCACCGGGTTTAGTAACTGATCTGACTTCTTCTTGAACCCAGCAGATGGGTTCGCAGCTTAGGTTGTGATTTACTATCAGGCTAAATTAAATTAAAGGGATAGTTTGGAGGTTTTGAAGTGGGGTTGTTCAAGGTTCTTATGAATAGTCAGTAGGGGTGTAACAGTTCACAGAATTCACGGTTCGGTACGTATCTCGGTTTGGGGGTCACGGTTCGGTACGGGTTCGGTACAACAAGAAAAAGCAAAAAAAGGTCTCTGATGTATAATTCCAGGTTTGTTTTTTATTTATTTTGAACAGTAGTGCAAGTTTCAGTTTCAAAATAACTATTACACAGTTAAAAACAAACCACAAACAGTACCACACACACTCAGATGGCCATATTATCTATAATGGCTGATGTCAAACAAAAAGGTTTCATCAAGCTGTAAAACTAAAAAGAATGTCTATCAAATAAATAATAAGAAAGTGTTTCAATCACTTTCAATCACAATCAATAAAAGCCAGGGTCCTCTACTATTGCATAAGGGCGTTTTATTGTGTTTTCTTCTTCTTCTTCAGTTGTTGTATAAGGGCGGCTGGCAAACAGCTTTTAGGCGCAATACCGCCCCCTGGATTATATATAGTGTAGTGGATACTGTCCTGAGTGACAGACTTTTTTCCCCACTTTTTTCACACAAGGCGTATTCGTTGTGTGTACCGAACCGTGACGTCCGAACCGTGACGTCCGAACCGTGACGGTACAGGTCGAATATGGATACCGTTACACCCCTAATAGTCAGTGTATGTAGATGGCCAAGTTTGGAGAAAGAGACAGAAATACGAGCACAGAAGCTAAGTGTTATCCTGCTGTTGCAAAACTAATTTTAAACACATAAAAAAAGGTAAAAAAAAATATTTATATTTTAGCTATATTTAGTATATTTTCATCTCTTAACCTGTAGTCAGACAGACTTTTCAAACGGGAAACTAAAGCGGTTCAATGCTCTCTGAAAAGCCACCAGACTCCTTTGAATAAAATAGTTTACCTTGCAGAATAAGGGGGTTGCAAATCTACTGATGCCACAATTACAGTAGGTAGTTTGGTTATGTTGTTATGTGACATTCGTGTATTGAAAAATAACTTACTATTGAAGCAGCGTTAGATCAGCAACTGTGTATTCTGTGAGGTAAAGTAACTGTTTTTGTCAATGGAGTCTGGTAGATTTAAAGAGAGATCCCATACATATAGACTGTTAAGCTGTTTTAAGGCAAGGTAAACCAGTGAAAATAGCCTAAATATATATTGACACTAATACTCATATTTGTTTATTTGGTGATCCTTTGTTTAAGGGTTGCTAAAATGTGTTTTGCATCCACAGTATTTGCTTCCTGCTGCTACTCCTGTCTGTTTATGTAAAACCAAAGCTGTAGGTAATGCACTGATTAGAGAAATGTACCCAATTTAAAACCATCGCTTTAACAATCTACTTCACAACAATACTGTATGTTTAGATCAGTAGCAGTCATTTCTGTAAATCTGCAGGCCGTGTGGTATGACCATCTGTGTCCTCTGCACTTTAATGTGACTAATCAAACCTTAGCAGTATTTCCTCCCGGAAGACAAAGTGCCCCTTCCCACTGATGGAGATTACTGCTATCCTGTGCTATAACCATTAGGAGAGAGGATCTGACCTTGAACCAGAGCTTTTTATAGCTCTGTGCGCGATCCACCAGTAAGGAAGCTGCACTTCTCGTGCCCAAACGGTGCTTTCAAACTTCATTCATGATTTGTTAATTGATTTGTTGCTCGTTGATTCAATTGCTTCAAATGCTCTATTGCTGCTCCCACTGATGTGAAGTTGTTTAACCCTTAAATGGTTTCTGTGTCCTGAGGGATACAGTCATAAACAAGCTTTGTCCTTGTGTAAAATGGGTGAAATAACAGTGTAATAGGTGTAATCACAGTGTTACATGGGTATAATATGGGTGTAATACGGGTGTAATAATAGTGTAAAATGGGTGTAATAGGGGTGTATTCATATATAAAATGGGTGTAGCGACAATGTAATATGGCTGTAATAGAGGTGTAATAACAGCGTATCATGGTTATAATATGGGTGTTATACAGGTCTAATAATAGTGTAACACATGGGTGTATCAATGTGTAATATGGGTGTAATAGCAGTGTAATGTGGGTGTAATAGGGGTGTAATCATAGTGAAATATGGGTGTAATAACAGTAGAATATGGGTGTGAT
Organism: Trematomus bernacchii; assembly: GCF_902827165.1. Taxonomy (NCBI): domain Eukaryota; kingdom Metazoa; phylum Chordata; class Actinopteri; order Perciformes; family Nototheniidae; genus Trematomus; species Trematomus bernacchii. The sequence goes on from NW_022987772.1 coordinate 2,148,354, forward strand.
AGGGGTGTAAGAACAGTGCAATATGGGTGTAATAACAGTAGAATATGGGTGTGATAGGGGTGTAAGAACAGTGCAATATGGGTGTAATAACAGTAGAATATGGGTGTGATAGGGGTGTAAGAACAGTGCAATATGGGTGTAATAACAGTAGAATATGGGTGTGATAGGGGTGTAAGAACAGTGCAATATGGGTGTAATAACAGTAGAATATGGGTGTGATAGGGGTGTAAGAACAGTGCAATATGGGTGTAATAACAGTAGAATATGGGTGTGATAGGGGTGTAAGAACAGTGCAATATGGGTGTAATAACAGTAGAATATGGGTGTGATAGGGGTGTAAGAACAGTGCAATATGGGTGTAATAACAGTAGAATATGGGTGTGATAGGGGTGTAAGAACAGTGCAATATGGGTGTAATAATAGTGAAACATCTGTGTGATAGGAGTGTTAAATCAATGTAGTAACAATGTAGTAATGGTGTAATATAAGTGTTACATGGGTGGAATAACGTAGTAATATGTGTGTAATACAGCTGTAATAATGTAATAGGGGTGTAATAACAGGGTTACATGGGTGTGATGTAGCAAATAGCAATCAATTCATTTTCCAAAATAGTTATATGTGAATTCTCATTTAAGGGTTAAAGACAGAAGCATCTGATGCAGGTAAAATACTTCCTCAGAGAAGCAATGTGATGCTTTGTGTGGAGGTAGGAAACAAAACGCTGGAGATTCAAAACAAATAGATCCACAAATACCACTTTTTAAATCTCTCTTTGAATGCCTAGTGCCTGCTTTGCCTTCTGCATCTCGCCAAGTACAACTTTTGTTTGCCTCTTCGCATCGTAGCGTATAGAGCGCCAACCCACCCGTAAAAAAACCCCGCAACCTTTAAAACTTTACTTCACTGCCTCTCATGCCTTTGTCCTCACCAGAGCAACTTGACCGTGTGGAGGAGGGCATGAACAAAGTGAACGCAGACCTGAAGGATGCCGAGAAAAATTTAAAAGATGTAGGAGTATGCTGTGGGCTGATATGCCCCTGTATTGAAAAGTAGGTACCAGCAGGGGCTCTGAGCTCTTGAGTGTCCAGTGCTGGTGGTGGTGGTGATGTTTAATGTCTCTCTTGTCACAGTCAATGTCTTTTTTGTCTTTTCTCCTTTGTTCCCCCTCTCTACTTCCCCCCCCCTTCCCTACTCCTCCTCTCTCTTTGTCTTCTTCTCTCTCACGTGCTTTCGTCCTTTTGCTGGGAAATATGACAATGTGTTGGTAATCAGAACAACTGGAGCGTATCGAAGAAGGGATGGACCAAATCAATAAGGACATGAAGGATGCAGAAAAGAATTTGAACAATCTAGGACAGTTCTGTGGTCTATGTTCATGTCCCTGTAACAAGTAGGTGCTGCCCGACTGCATGTGTTTCTCCTGCTTCTGGTGTGTAGAAACAGGCCCTTATAGCCGCAACAACACACTCTCGGAGCAGGCAACCAGCATGTGTGTGTGTGTGTGTGTGTGTTGGGGTGTTGGGTGAGCATGCATGAACAACACACACATCTGCACAACGCCACTTTATTTGCTGTTTTCATCAAAAAGCCCTTCATTCATTGGATGAGACTTCTTTACCTTTCAGCAGGTCAGCTTCAGCGTGGATCTGGAAAATGGCATCCGCCGTCCCTCCCCTCCCAAAACCCCACCTTCAAAGTCCAACCAAAGAATAAATCAACTATAGTGGCCTTTTCTGCTAAATTACTGTGTGAATTTCATCCATTTTGCTGGAAAACTCTGGTATTTTAACATTTTTTTTTAACTGGAGTAATTTCTTACAAAGAGCTATTTTAAATTAAGACCTTTATCATAGTTCCTGGAGTTTTTAAAAGAAGACTTTTTTACTTTATTTAGCTCACAGACCTTAGAGGTGCATCGTTTCATTCTTTATTTAATTATCTGCAGGAAAGCTAAAACACGTTTTTGCCACAACCTCAAGCTATTCCATTTTTGGGAACCTGTTCATAATTGATTAACTTATTATATATATGTATATCCATTAGCATAGGTCAGGGTGCGATCTGATTACAAATGTGAAGGGGATTTAGTTAATAAATAACAGTCAATTAAAGGTTTTAACTATAGGCTGGTGCTACTGTAGATTTGAATATAAAATGATATTTTGGATGTTTTTAGGGGCTTTTTTATAAGGTTCTTATCCGTAGTCAGTCTACCAACAGTACTGACTATGGATAACGCAAGGGATTATGGGATATGTAGTTTGGAGAGTACCAACAAGAAGCCAAGCAAAGTACAGTAGTGGACAGGGGCAGCAGATAATCATATCTTAACCACATTAAAAAACTGTTTAATTGTACAATTTGTATTGCGTCCACAGCAGTACTTTGTTTTTCTTCTGTGCCTTAAATCCTGTACACCATATACTGTTTACTAAACATCCAAACTGTCCCTGAAAACCCTTTAAATCCTGTATCTGTTCTTTAAAAGCTTTCACATGAAGGTGGATTCCCAATGCCTGTTTTAAAACTGTTTGATTTCTCTGGCCCTACACAGCCAAATCATGCGTATTATAATAAACCAAGACATGTACTGTATACAGTTGTTATTATCTCAGAGCTATAGAAAACACAAGTGGCGGACAAACCAAGAAACACAAACTTTATACAGTTTCTCAGACATTCATCTGGGAGTAAAAGAAGTGATGCCTTCATTTGAATGCAGTATTTTCCTGGTATTAGTTTTGAGTATGCTGGGTCTTTTTGTTTTTTAAAGAGGTGTTAATTACGCCCAAAGGTCTGTGTTCAGATCAGACCTCGAATGGTCCATTATATACTTTCTTTTCCTTTTTTAGGGATGCACGATACTGGATTCCTGCCTGATAACGATAACCAATATTTTGCAATTAATTTCAGTCGATGCTAATACTGAAATATGCCTTTTCCACCTTATTCCTGAGAATATCGAGCCTACAGTATCCTGTAGTGGAACAAACACTATGTTATGTCTACTGTTAATACGTATGTATGCATTTTGGTGCACAACAAATATACAGCTAGGAGTGTGTATAAGGAGTGTGTAAGGAGTGTGTAAGGAGTGTGTAAGGAGTGGTGTAAGGAGTGTGTACGGTGTGTATAAGGAGTGTGTCAGGAGTGTGTAGGAGTGTGTCATAAGGCTTGGGTAGGGCGTGTGTCCGGCGTGTCTCGGCGTGTGTCAGGTGTGTATCCGGAGTGTGTAAGGGTGTCTCGGTGTGTAAGGAGTGTGTCTAGGCTGGGTCCGGTGTGTCAGGCCTGTGTCGGCGTGTGTCCGGCGTGTGTATCCGGCGTGGGTCAGGCGTGTGTCCGGAGTGTGTCTCCGGCGTGTGTCCGGCGTGTGTCGGTGTGTCGGCGTGTGTCCGGCGTGTGTCTCCGGCGTGGGTCCGGCGTGTGTCGGCGTGTGTCCGGCGTGTGTCTCGGCGTGGGTCGGCTGTGTCCGGCCTGTGTCCGGCGTGTGTCCGGCGTGTGTCTCCGGCGTGGTCCGGCGTGTGTCCGGCGTGTGTCTCCGGCGTGTGTCCGGCGTGTGTCCGGCGTGTGTCCGGCGTGTGTCCGGCGTGTGTCCGGCGTGTGTCCGGCGTGTGTCCGGCGTGTGTCTCCGGCGTGGGTCCGCCGTGTGTCCGGCGTGTGTCCGGCGTTGTGTCCGGCTGTGTCCGGTGTGTGTCCGGTGTGTCCCCGGCGTGTGTCCCCGGCGTGTGTCCGGCGTGTGTCCGGTGTGTCTCCGCGTGTGTCAGGCGTGTGTCCGGCGTGTGTCCGGCGTGCGTCCGGCGTGTCTCAGGCGTGTGTCCGGCGTGTGTCCGGCGTGTGTCCGGCGTGTGTCCGGCGTGCAGTCCGGCGTGCCTCCGGCGTGTTCTCCGGCGTGTGTCCGGCGTGTCTCCGGCGTGTCTCCGGCGTGTGTCCGGCGTGTCTACCGGCGTGTGTCCGGCGTGTGTCCGGCGTGTGTAAGGTGTGTGTAAGGTGTGTAATAGGAGTGTGTAAGGAGTGCGTAAGGAGTGCATAAGGAGTGTGTAAGGAGTGTGTAAGGAGTGTGTAAGGAGTGTGTAAGGAGTGTGTAAGGAGTGCGTAAGGAGTGTATAAGGAGTGCGTAAGGAGTGTGTAAGGAGTGCGTAAGGAGTGCGTAAGGAGTGCGTTAGGAGTGCGTAAGGAGTGCGTAAGGAGTGTGTTAGGAGTGTGTAAGGAGTGCGTAAGGAGTGTATAAGGAGTGTATAAGGAGTGTGTAAGGAGTGTGTAAGAGCCTCCATATGTTTGGTTCAGATCTTGTTTATTCTATAGCTCTCTGGTCGTCCCGCTCATGAAACACTTTGTGATTCCTGTGGTGTTGTCTCATCTGATCTCTTTAAAGTTCAAATAGTATGAAAAATAATTCTTGCTTGTTGTTATAAACTGGAGCACCTGATGGGTCTGATGGTTTTCCACCTCAACAACAACAACAATGATGCTGCATAGAAGGTCTGCTGCAACTGGATATTAATCGATTTGTCGTTTGGTTTTAAAAGATGACATTTAGGGTTTCTCAAAGTCCAAGATGATGTCCTGACATTTCTTTGTCCAAAACTCAACATATTTATACGTTTTTTGTCATAGGAGTAATGAAAAAAAAGAAATCACATTTCAGAAACTGCAATCTAATATTTTGTTATTCAATTCTTTAAAAATTACTCAAACTGAAATCGTAATACTTTCAGATTAATTCTAAATTGAACAACTAATCAAATATTTTCTTGATTAATCGACTAGTTGTTTGGATTATAAACATAAAACATGTCCATTTTTGATTACCAAAGCCAAAGATTACACCCTAAAATGTCAAATTGTGTCCAAAACTGAAAAAATATTCAGTTTTCTGTCATTTAGGAGAAAATCTATCAGAAAATATTGACGTTTTTTAAGCTGAAATCAAATAATTTTGCCTTTTTTCCGTAGAAAATCATTAATTGTGACTCGTTAGGATTATTAAATTATAAAATATATTAATTAGTCTTTCCCAAAACCAGAGAAGACATGCTGACATTTCTTATTTTGTGTAAAAAGTAAAAAATAATCAGTTTTCTGTCAATAAGGAGTAAATAAATCAGAAAATATTGACGTTTTTGAAGCTGAAACCAAAGAATTTTGCCTTTTTTTTCCCTTTAGAGAATAACCCGTTGTGACTTGTTTGGATTATTAAATTATAAGAAATATAAATGAGTGTTTCCCAAAACCATTGAAGACATGCTGACATTTCTTATTTTGTCTGAAAACTAAAAAATATTCATTAAGGGGCAAATAAACCAGAAAAAATCAAAGAATTTCACTTAAAAAATGACTCCAATTTAGCAAAAAAATGTACCATTTGACGACTAATGGATTATTCCTTGCAGCTCTGTGTCTTTCATCAAAAAAAATTGAACAAACACAACTTTGAAATCCTCTTTTGTCATTGTGTTGCTCAGTGGTGCCCTCCACTCATCAGATACTCCATGCATAATCAAATAAAGAATTAGATTTGCCTATTTGACTGTATACAGTGTATCACCCTGTTATCCATCCAGATGAAATGAAGGGCTCATCACTGATAATGCATTAACTCTCCTGCATGCAAAGTTTCATTTTGTTTTTCTACGACTGATCTAACTGTCCGGCTTTCTTTCAGTAGAAACTGCATGTGTTCCTGTTCCTCTTTACATGTTTTCCCCTCCCCACGTTGTGTTTTATCCGCCTTGCATGTCCTCTCACTTTGCATGTGTGTGTGTTGTCATTATGTGTATGTGTCTGTGGGCTCCTCTCTGTGTGCTACTGGGAGATGGTTTTCTGGAGTCTTGGACCGTGATCACTTTCTAACACGAGCCACATGAGAGCGTGTTGTTCTCTGATTCAATTGATCTGCATGTTAGATCAATTATTCGCAGACTGCTAATGCATGTTTGTACGTTTATCATGCTTCTGAGAGGGCTAAGTGGCCGTGGGATTCAATGCATTCATAACATATAATTATGTATATGTTTAAAAAGTGAATTGCCAGAAAACATGCACTTACATAACCATGCATATACACACTATAGTGCACACACACACACACACACACACACACACACACACACACACACACACACACACACACACACACACACACACACACACACACACACACACACACATAGTGAGCAGCAGTGGTGGAGGAAGTATTACAATATTTTACTTCAATAAAAGTGATAGTATATATATGTTTTTTTTTGGGTAAGATTATTCTAAATAATTTTATTATCTAAAAAATATAGTATTATAGGTCGTTTTTATGACTAACAAATAGATTTAAGAGCATTTGAATGTGGTAATTTTTGTTCATTTTTAACAATTCATTCATTCAAGACATTTTTTTACAAAAGTAGTACAGTACTGCATAATTTAATATCTGCATATCATTGCACCACTGCTGACGTCATACACGCTCATCAATACTAGTCTTAAAATAGACTCACAAACAAGTAAACAACACACATACTTAAAATGAACACATATGAATGTATGAACACGAACACACAGTACTGCAGTTCCTCTGGCCCTGACTGTAAAATAAGCTGGTGACAAAGCATGTTAAATGCATATAGTGTAAAAAAAGTACAATATTTCCTCCTGAATTAATAAAAAAATGTACAAAGTCGCGTTTAAATTCCAAAACTGCAGTACTTAAGTAAATATACTCAGTTACATGCACACTCTGATCACAATCAGTCCTAAATTACACTCACAAACAAGTAAACAAGTACACACACATACTTAAAATGAACACATATAAATATATAAACACAAACACACAGTACTGCAGTTGCTCTGGTCCTAATGGAGTGTGTGTGTGTGTGTGTGTGTGTGTGTGTGTGTGTGTGTGTGTGTGTGTGTGTGTGTGTGTGTGTGTGTGTGTGTGTGTGTGTGTGTGTGTGTGTGTGTGTGTGTGTGTGTGTGTGTGTGTGTGTGTGTGTGTGTGTGTGTGTGTGTCAGGTTTAAAGGCGGGGGCCAGGCCTGGGGAGCCAATCAGGATGGAGTGGTGAACGCTCAGCCAGGAGCCCGAGTCATGGACGAGCGCGAACAGATGGCCATCAGCGGGGGCTTCATCCGCAGGTAAGAGAGAGTGTGTGTGTGTGTGTGTGTGTGTGTGTGTGTGTGTGTGTGTGTGTGTGTGTGTGTGTGTGTGTGTGTGTGCCCCTGTGTAGCTGGTTTGTGTGAGTGCATGTGTATAGTGTGAGATACTGTAATACACGTACGACTCTCCATACAACTATAATTATAGGGAATTACATAATGGGTGTTATACAGGAATATCCGCAGGTAAGCAGTGTGTGTGTGTGTGTGTGTGTGTGTGTGTGTGTGTGTGTGTGTGTGTGTGTGTGTGTGTGTGTGTGTGTGTGTGTGTGTGTGTGTGTGTGTGTGTGTGTGTGTGTGTGTGTGTGTGTGTGTGTGTGTGTGTGTGTGTGTGTGTGTGTGTGTATTTATTATCCTTGCAAGAATGGAAGTAGTCGTCACACACTGTTATCTTATTAATATGTAAAAAATAAGTGAAAAGTCAACACTCTTGAATTCAAAAAATCTCTCAAAACTCACTTATTCAGTCTAGCTTTCAAACTCTGATCAACAGCTCTGATATTGGAAGAGTACATACAGTATTTTCCCAACAGATACTGTAATACACATACGACTCTCCATACATCTATAATTATAGGGAATTACATAATGGGAGTTATCCAGGAATAGGTTGCCCATTTTGACCTTTCAAGAAACTTTACAACATAATTACGGTGACTTTATAACGGTATTATTATCGTATTGTTCCCCTTGGTAATGATTGCTATTAAAACAGAACAATAAGGACACATTCTGCTCAGTCTGCGGCAACAAGAAGTCAGCGTTCATCAAAGAAAGCAGTGTTTTATATATTTATATAGTACAAAATGACAATAGTACCAGGAGAATTATCAGGGTTTCTTTATCCAGCTCACTTTTCGGTTCCTTGCTGTCCATGGAACTGAATCTTTAGTAGTACTATATATTTAAATTACATTATTATTATTAACGAGTAAGTGTGCCTTGTTGTTTAATCCTCAAAGGTCACAATATATTTACATTTAAATAATTAACCCTTGTTCCTCACTAGGGACATTTGGGGCTTTTTCATTTTAAAGGGGCCCAATTATGCTCCTTGGGGTTCTCCCTTTCCTGTAGCGTGTTATATAGGTTTGTTTGCATGTAAATGGTCTGCAAAGGATACAATCCCAAATTCCCCTTCAGAGGGAAAACTCAGTAATAAGTCTATAATTAACCGTGCAGACAAAATACGGACAACCAGACCCCATAAAACCCATTAGAACCATCATGTCTTGATCCCACTTTAAAGCACTGCTGCTGTATTATGTGTTTGATGAAAAGCATTATAATTTGTGTTGTTTCTAATCCTATAAGTCCGTTATAACCAGTCCTTCCTCCTCCCCCGGTGTTTCTCAGGGTAACGGAGGACGCCCGGGAGAACGAGATGGACGAGAACCTGGAGCAGGTGGGCGGGATCATCGGGAACCTGCGCCACATGGCTCTGGATATGGGCCAGGAGATCGACACCCAGAACCGCCAAGTGGACAGGATCATGGAGAAGGTACGGCACAAATAGCCTCGCAAAAACATTTATTTTATTTAATGGTCACCGATTGTGCAAAATCCACTTCTTCATGTCTCTTCTACATCAACATGTGTCCCCTCTTCTTCATGTCTCTTCTACATCAACATGTGTCCCCTCTTCTTCATGTCTCTTCTACATCAACATGTGTCTCCTCTTCTTCATGTCTCTTCTACATCAACATGTGTCCCCTCTTCTTCATGTCTCTTCTACATCAACATGTGTCCCCTCTTCTTCATGTCTTTTCTACATCAACATGTGTCCCCCTCTTCTTCATGTCTCTTCTACATCAACATGTGTCCCCTCTTTTTCATGTCTCTTCTACATCAACATGTGTCCCCTCTTCTTCATGTCTCTTCTACATCAACATGTGTCCCCTCTTCTTCATGTCTCTTCTACATCAACATGTGTCCCCTCTTCTTCATGTCTCTTCTACATCAACATGTGTCCCCTCTTCTTCATGTCTCTTCTACATCAACATGTGTCCCCTCTTCTTCATGTCTCTTCTAAATCAACATGTGTCCCCTCTTCTTCATGTCTCTTCTACATCAACATGTGTCCCCTCTGTGTAAAGAGACTCTGAAAGTTTCAGGAACAAAGATTCTCTCTCTTTTTGTCCTGATCCATTTTTATAAAAACCTGTCTGAAAATGAGCTGATCAGATTTTGGCCACTTTATGATGTCATAACGATGTGTTGGCTTGTGTAACCATTAGCCAATCAGCAACCAATGTAACCCCCCCCCCCCCCCCCCCCCCTTATCACCTGAATCTCCTCCTTGAGCACCATTGTGTTATTTGTAACCAAATCTCTCTCAGAGGGGCGTGGGGAGGGTCTCCTTATTTTCATCTAAAGTAACAGACAGAGAATCAGCACTTTTGAAACAGAGGGGATTATGGGATGCTGCAATGATCTGTTTGGTGTTTCAGCCAATCAGAGACATGTTCTGGATATATCTGAGACCGGTGATATATTGATGAAAAACAGTATAACAGGGGACCTTTAATGGGAGAGGGTGCAAGAAACATCTTCAGCAACTTGACACATGCAGCTTTTAGAAAACATTCGGCAACTTGAGGGAAACATGCGCAGCGTTTACCAAAAGCTGCAGAAACCAAACGCTGCAAATACAAAACGCTGAAGAAGCTCAAAACACAACGGAGACCAGGGGACACTAAAGAGTGACGCACACAGCTGGGAGACCAGGGGACACTAAAGGGTGACGCACACAGCTGGGAGACCAGGGGACACTAAAGAGTGACACACACAGCAGGGAGACCAGGGGACACTAAAGAGTGTCGCACACAGCTGGGAGACCAGGGGACACTAAAGAGTGACGCACACAGCTGGGAGACCAGGGGACACTAAAGAGTGACGCACACAGCAGGGAGACCAGGGGACACTAAAAAGTGACGCACACAGCTGGCAGACCAGGGGACAATAAAGAGTGACGCACACAGCTGGGAGACCAGGGGACACTAAAGAGTGTCGCACACAGCTGGGAGACCAGGGGACACTAAAGAGTGACGCACACAGCTGGGAGACCAGGGGACACTAAAGAGTGACGCACACAGCTGGGAGACCAGGGGACACTAAAGAGTGACGCACACAGCTGGGAGACCAGGGTACACTAAAGAGTGACGCACACAGCTGGAGACCAGGGGACACTAAAGAGTGACGCACACAGCTGGAGACCAGGGGACACTAAAGAGTGACGCACACAGCTGGGAGACCAGGGGACACTAAAGAGTGACGCACACAGCTGGAGACCAGGGGACACTAAAGAGTGACGCACACAGCTGGAGACCAGGGGACACTAAAGAGTGACGCACACAGCTGGGAGACCAGGGGACGCTGAAGAGTGACGCACACAGCTGGGAGACCAGGGGACACTAAAGAGTGACGCACACAGCTGGAGACCAGGGGACACTAAAGAGTGACGCACACAGCTGGGAGACCAGGGGACACTAAAGAGTGATGCACACAGCTGGGATCGGAGACTGATTAACTGTCTATGTTGTTGGAAACTCACCTAAAAAATTGTATCTGCTTATTTTAGTATATTATGATTCTTTCCGATAATATGGCTTAAAGTTAATTCCTCAACATCAACAAGCCCTCCAGTCCCAGCTGTTTGCGTCACTTTATAGTGTCCCTGAATAAAATGTGAAAACCTCTTCAACTGGTGTTAACCCTATGATGAAAATAAGGAGTCACTCCCCACGCCCCTCTGTGACACGGAGCCAAACGGCTCCGTGTCTACACCCTATAGAGTGGCGAAGTCCCTCCCCTTCCGGTGGACCTCCATGGGACCTTATTTCGGAAAAATTATGTATTGAAGTCAATGGAGAGAGAAAGATTATCTTTCGATCCCGTTTGAATTGTGCCACAAATTACACATATGATGTTTGTCAATTTAAAAGATAATTTTGCAAGTCAAAAAAAAAAAAATGTGTCGTAAAACTGTAACACATTTGTTTGTGTGAAACGCTCAATGAACTACATCTCTGGTCAACAACACACGTCACCAAGATGGCCGTCACTACTGTCTTGTCAACAAAATGATTGACTTCCCTCACTATCACCACAATGAAACACGTCCTGAAGAATGTCATGCAAAGCTGCCTGCCTGCCTTCCTTTGATTCTCTCTGAACTGCCTGGTCGTTTTAATGTTTAATGTCAACCATTTGTGCAAATAGCATGAAGTAGAGAAGATCGTCGATGCTAGCGTTAGCGTTAGCATTTCTCCCCTGGGCTTAAATTGTGTATTATAGAATGATCACACCGGTGACAGTACTCTTCAAAGGGTTCACGGAATATGACTACTACTCTTACTGTTTAACATTTTGGGTTACTTAATGTTACTTCATGTTAAGGCTAATAAAAATGACAAGGCTGTAATGCTAACTAATGTGCTAGCTACTAGCTAGCTTGATCCAGACACTCCTGGTCCTTTCATCAGACGGGAAGCGAAAGAACGAGCAAGACCCATTGCTGGTATAATAACAACCTGGTACTAAGCACACAGGCATCTTGTTAAAGTTATCTTATCTTAGCCAGCGCCATATAGATAGATTATATCTATATGGCGCTGATCTTAGCTATCTCTTAGTGGAGGAAAACAATTGTGACATCACTTACGCGACTCTGGGATTTGTAGTCTTTCTAGTTGCGTATTTTTCATAGTCTTATATTTCAACAGTTTTACGACAAACTGTGACTTTTTTGACATGGAAATTATTTTTTAAGATTGACAAACATCATATGTGTAATTCATGGCACAATTCAAACGGGATCGAAAGATACGTTTTCTCTCTCCATTGACTTCAATACATTATTTTTCCGAAATAAGGTCCCATGGGGCGGAAGTAGATGGGCGTGACTTCGCCACTCTATACGATCATTTCCTGATAACGATGAAGCAATAGCCCCGCCTCTCCCACCTCTCCTGCTCAGAGATCAGCTGCTGGGCTGTCAGAAGAGGGGGAGGAAAAGAGAGGCTCCGTTTTTTATTCTTATATTATTATATAGAGTCGTTATTCATTTGTTTTAAAGCTCAATAAATAACAAAGAAGACCTCTGACCGGCACTTTTTAAATTTTGTCCGGAAGATTTAAACTTTAACAGACATGTTGACCTGAAACTCTGCTGCACGGTCCCCTCGTCCCTTGGAAGAGGCGGAGAGGTGGGTGTTTTTCATCTGCTGGTGAACAGTCCGGAGAGATTTACAGCAGGAGCAAACGCTTGCCTCAGGGAGGGAGAAAAAGAGCCAGAGCGGAGAATAAACAGAAGGGTAACCATGGCAACCATGCGAGGGAAGTTTTCTTCGCTGCTTTTGTGGCAGACTACAGCGCCACTTACAGGCCTGGCATATGTACTACAGCGTCTCCAGCGCTTTCGAGCAGTCTCGTGTGAACGGACACGTTTCTGGTGCCTGTTGCGTGTGGACGGAAGACTTTTTTGATATCGAATTCGGTCTGTTTGCTTTACCGTTCTCGTGTGGCTCCAGTCTAAGACTCATTCCTGCATTACTCTATAGTCACATTCATGGGAAATTCACCAGGTGTTGAAATAAACATGTATTTATCTTTAAACTCACCCCCCTCTTTAACAACAGCTAGCTAAACCATGTGTTTCTCTTTCAGGCGGACTCCAACAAGACCCGGATTGACGAGGCCAACCAGCGCGCTACAAAGATGTTGGGCAGTGGCTAAGCTGCAGAGAAAAGTGCTTTTAACCCTCTTCAACCCCACCACTCACCCCAAAATATTATCAACACCAACCAAAACCCAGCCCTAAACCCTCCAACACCAATCCCCAATGCCCGACTGCAAAACCATGCTTTTATTGTGAAACTTGTAGAGGTTTGCACACATGCACATATCATAAAATCCTCTGCCCTCCCCCCCTTCATCTCAATAACTCCCGTCACTTCCGTTCCCTCCCAAATCGTTGTCAATGTTGTTCTGTGTTGTCGCTCTTTTGATTTTGTTATAAATTATAGTTCTGTTACACATTGATCACTCTGTACATAGTGCTTCTTATGGAGCTTCTAGATCCTGTCTGCTTCATCATTCTTTTTTTAAGTCTGTGTGTAATATAAACTGTATCCCCAGTGTCAGTATATGTGATGCTATACATGATAAAGGCCACAGTGATTTGCAGTGAATATATAGTGAACATACAGTCCCTCACAGCTTGTTAAAAGTCAATTACTCTGCCGATACTCAGTTTGAGCCGTTTGGAGAAACATGGCTTTTTGTTCCTGACTGTTAGTGCATTACTGTTTTAACAACTCAATTGATGCGGCAGTATTAACGCAGTTTGATGCCATTGATTGTATAATATGTATTTTTTTCCTCAGGAAGCTAAATCGGACCAATTCAAAAGCAAAGGGTTGAATATTTAATTGATTTTTTGTAATTCATTAAATCTGCGTCATGAGGCTCAGTGCATAATTTGTTGATGGGACAAACCATCAGGAAAATATTGGGCATTTACATTAATAGCTAACATTTTGATTGATAAGAAAAGGAGCTTTGCTAAAGGTCATAGTTTAATTACAACCTTTGCAAAGTTACACGTTGGGTCACAACCTCTTTACATCCCAGCTTTACCCACAATTCAACCCTAGCAATATCTAGTGCATTAAGTGTGTTATGCATGTCCATCTTCTGCCAGAAGACGCTGAATTATTCATTTATTCAGTCAAAAATAATCCTAATATGGAAACCGCATGCTACATATTTAGGCCACACAGAAGAGAGGTTCATATTTATCTGCAATATAGTGCCACTCTTTTTTTGTTTCATGTCTTCTTAACCTTTCCAGACTGTGATGATCACTGTAAAATAAAACCTTGGAAAATGCCAATAAATCCATCATAACTGTAGGACCAAACTGAGCCTGCTTTCTGTGTTCCTGAATACTCATATCACTGCAAACATGGAGAGAAAATCAAGTTTTACCTGCATCAAAAAGAGAGAGATTAAGGCAGAAAAAACATCTTAATTAAAGGGGACCTATCATGCAAAATGCACTTTTTTACGTCTTTTCTACATAAACATGTGTCCCCGGTGTGTCGGGGAACTCACGCAGCGTCAGAAAATAAAACCCTCTCTCTTTTCCTCCGTACCCAAATCTCTAAAAACGGGGCTACAACGGAGCTGATCCAGATTTGCGGCCAATATGATGTAATATCGGAGATGCAGACCCACGGCCCTATCAGAAACGTTGCTATCAGAAACAATGCCCGACTGTTTTGGACGTAATATGGTCGGTGTTTACATTAGCATCGCTAACACTCAGAGCTAACCTGTACTGGAGAGCATGTGTGTGAAGAAGCAGGAAATAAAAAAGAACTCACCTTGTGGTATAACCGGCAAGAGAGAAAGCCTTTGAGCTCCATACTGTTTCAGAAAGAATCCTTGATAATCCATGATATGGCGTTTCATCACGGCAGTATCTGCCGGTAGAATCTCCCACATAAGCTCCGCCCCTCTTTTTTTTATTTTTTTAAGCTTTATACCCCAAATCAGCACTTTTGAAACAGGAAGTGAAATAGAGGGATATGAGGCATGGCTAGAATGGGTGATCTGTTTGGTATTTTGAGCAAAACACTTCATAGACATGTTTTTTATATATTTTTATATCTCTGAGACCTATGCTATTGCCTAAAAATAGCATGATAGGTGACCTTTAAGTTTTTATTTTGATGTGTGAAATATATGATATGCATGCATGCTTTGGGTTCAGGCAGACACTGAAAAAAAAAACGTTATTTTAGGAGAGAAACCATTTTTTCTTAGGGATGATCACACTGAAATATCACTGATATGTGATTACAGGAGATATATTCAATATGAAGACCTCTCTGTAGGTGCTATTACTCTAAGTGACATTAGGCAATTTACAAACTTAGTATAATGTTATTGTATAGAAATATAAATTGATGAAAATGTGTTTTATCTTGCTCTTTTCCACCGGAAGGTTAGAGGTCAGGGAGCTTATCCTGACCACTCGTGAGTGTCGGAAGAAGTACTCAGATCCTTTATTTACGTAAAAGTACAAATACTATGATCTTAAACTACTCCTCTAAAGTCCTGATTTTGAAGTGCTACCTCGGTAAAAGTAGAAAAGGGCCTCTCAATATACTTGAAGTACAAAAAGTACTCGTTCTGCACAATGACCTATTTAAGAATAACATTATATTCAAAATGTAAGTAAAACAGCTAAATGTACTCTAATGTAAGTACAAGTAAAAGTACTCCTTGTGCAGAATGGATCACAGTTTATTCACAGTATGATATTATTATATTATCCTTTTTGTATACATATAACGGCATTTTAGTATTGTAGTTTGTCAATGTGAAGCAAATTTAGATCTTATAATACTGTCTAGATTAGAAGTACAGTACTGCATTATACCACATCAGCATATCATGGGTTTTTGATATGTTAGAAGTAAAATATTTGCCTCCAAAATGTAGTAGAGTACAAATACAAAGTAGCTTTCAAGGGAAAAACTCAAGTAAATTAAAAATATGTCCAAAGAAAGTGCAATACTTGAGTAAATGTACTTATGATACGATACGATAATACTTTAATGGTCAGATCAAGTCTGAAATTTGACTTGCATCAACATAGACAAATATCAAGACACAATACATGATAAACAAACAACAAACATTTCACATAACATCACAATCACTGAGAGAAAACATTATTATGTTATTATGGTCTGCTGAGTCATAAAGTCTCTGGCAGGGTTGACCAACAATCTTTGAGCAGATGGATGGAGCAGGTGGAGCAGTTTGATTTGGGTAGTGTTCATTTAAACTAATCAGCTTTGTTTTCTATGTGGCACAAATCTGCTCATATCATCAGTGTTTAAATCAGGAATTAAGTCAACTTAATCATCAATCTTTCAGTTTGTGTGTACAGACAGAGAGATCCCACTCATCATAATTTGATGTGTGGTTATCATAGTCCAATGATTGAAAATGACATCTAGGATCACGAGATATACATATCACAAAAACAGTTGAGTATTATAAGGTTGGCACAGAAAGCCTGGTCAACTTCATAATCTTTATTTATAAGATATTGACAGATTTAATTAAAACATATTGCCAATTTTAGACAGGCAAACTTTGTGTATTCCTGCTTTAACAAGGTTGTATTCAGGACCGTTTCCGACAATCCCGAATACAAACCTACAAATGTATATAAAAATATGTATACAAATATGGATATCCTATACACAATCAACAGACACATTCATACATATGCACACATTAAGAGATACATAAAAGCACAACAATCAATATATACAAAATAACAGTCACTTCAATAATAAAATCAATTCTGCCACTCTTTACCATGGTTCAAATGTGCAATGTCACCACCAGTATTTGATGCACTAAGTGCGTAGACATGAAGGATGGAAAACTAAAAGACAGGATAGGGTAGAGAGAGAAAGAAAGAGAGGGGGAGGAAGAGAGGAAGAGGGGGAGGAAGAGAGGAAGAGAGAGAGAGGGGGAGGAAGAGAGGGGGAGGAAGAGAGAGAGAGGGGGAGGAAGAGAGAGAGAGGGTGAGGAAGAGAGAGAGAGGGGGAGGAGAGAGAGAGAGGGGGAGGAAGAGAGAGAGACAGTGGGGGATATAGAGGTGGAAGATGTGCACATTACACTAATGGACATCTCCTCTGTGGTGCCCTGGGCTTAGAGCGGATTAGAGGTTACACGTCACTAAGAACACTGACACACACACACACACACACACACACACACACACACACACACACACACACACACACACACACACACACACACACACACACACACACACACACACACACACACACACACACACACACACAGTAATCCGGCTATACCTTGGTTACTTGCATTGCACGACCCCTGTGTAAGCATGTGACGTGTTTGCATACAGAGAAATAAAAATAAAATGGATGTTTGTTGTCATCCATGTTAAAAGACAACATTAGAATTTGCCATTTTATATAACATTATTTAAGCCTAAAATGATTACATCCTTTTTGTCCAAGGGAGTCTGTCAGTTCGTCTGCTCCTCACATGAATGTATTATTATTATTATTATTATTATTATTATTATTAATTATTAATTATTAATTATTATAATTATTATTATTAATTATTATTATTATTATTATTATTATTGAAGTTATTTCATGCATGACCCATAAATGAAATAAACCTGGGTGCAGGAAAGCCTATATTTGTATACCAAGAGCTCCCTCTGTTGGTGTAAACTGGGCAGTGGAGTTGCTCAACAAATTAATGATAAATAACATTTATTTTGTGGCTTTCTTGGAGCCAATAATATAATCCTTACGATTGTTATAGCATTTCAAAAATATTAAGGAAAATAGAAAAGAAAAAGAGAAAACAAGTCAATACAACCTATGACAAATTACTAATATATATACAGGGGAATATGCAAGGTTGTCAGGTTTGTGTATGTACTGTAGGAATGGCTCACACCTGAGGAATTTGCCTTACATGGTGCATACGTCAACACAGTTAAAGAAGAGAAAAAAGTAGGAAAAACAATCAAAAAAAACGAATCATATGTTAAGATATGGAGAATTATTTACATTAAATCTGGATATACCAAGGAACTACACAGCATACAATGGCAAAGCACTCAGAATAATTTGCAGTATTGTTATGGAAAGTGTCTATGTTAAACATAGTGAACATATGTTCAAAAATATATATATATATCTCACAAATCATCACATTTGTTGACCTGATTTAACTGTAACAAGAGAACGTCCACGGCATGAGTCAAACAAGGTTAAGAAACGGACCAATCAGAAGCTGTGACATAAAACAGACTTCGGCAATCTCCGTCAGTCACGTGACTCTCTTTGCCCCTGTGATCGTGAATCTCCGTCCACACACAGTCTCTCTCTTTATTAGACAGGAGGTCGGTTAGCTTCCACTGAGGTACCATGTTCCGAGCCGTTTTCCGACTCTCATCCACCGGGGCCCGGTGCCTGGTCCGGTCGAAACCCTCCATCTCCGGTAGGACCATCCTCTAAACATCTACCGTAAAAATAAACAGCTTCTCTGTTATAAAACTCACTAAAATAAGCTAGTTAGCCTAGCCTAGCCACCTAGCTTAGCTTCCTCCAGCTGTGTGTAAAGCTAACCTCTGGTGACATTGAGTTATTTTAACGGTTGGCTATCCTTTTGGTGTTAAATGGAGTATTTTTCTGCGGTTTAACCTCATGTGTTGTATTCTGAATAAAAAGCCGGTGTATTAATTAATGCTAGTAATGTCACGACCTTGTGATGACCCTCCTTAGTTTGTTCAGGAGAGTTAAGAGCCGCAGTGTAAACGCATAGCAACACGTTGTCTAACTCAGACCATGTACTTGTATTATGTTAAACATGTGCATATAGCTGATTATGGAAGTCTTGAATTACCTGGGACCTGCCTACGTGACAGCTGGAGGGTGCAATCCGCTCTTATCAGTTCAAAGACATTATGTTTATATTTACCTATTTTTATTTTAGGGCATATGTGTTGAGGAAATGAGATATAAAAGGCATAAGCTGCACAAAATTCAATATGTTCACAGTATTTATTGTCGGTAACACAATAGCTACAGAAAAGGTTTGGCAATAAACGTCTCAGGCTCTTCCAACAATGACAGACACCATATTTAAGACATCTTAAAACAAAAATAGTGCCATTGACATGCATTAATAGGGAAATGACACGCATGAAATAGAATAAGATCAGACAATAAAACACTGTACAGTAGAATAAATACTGGTTAGTGTATGTATAACTATGTACATGATGATAAAATGTAAAATAAAGATAATAAAATGGAGCTTGAATAATGTCAATCCCTTGTGTATGTTGTTACTACATTATGTTAAGAAAAACCTTATTGTGCATAAAGCTTTGAAAGAATAACCGTACCATGCAAACCTTAGCATATACAAGTCATGTGTGGCACTGTATGTCTGAATAAGTGCCTGCAGTTTTGTCTTTACCCTTTAAAAAAAATAACAAAGAAACGTAATTATTAAAAAAGTGTTTTATTAAATGTTTTAAATACCAAAATTGTCACATTTTTATACATTGAAAGTCCTGTTTTACCGGCTCAACTCGTTCATTTGATGTGAGGTTATCATAGTCCAATGATTGAAAATGACATCTAGGTTCACTAGATATCAATATCACAAAAACAGTTAAGTATTATAAGGTTGGCAAAGAAAGCCTGGTCAAATTCATAATCTTTTTTTACAAGATATTGACTGATTTAATTCAAAATATGGCCAATTTTAAACATACAAACTCTGTGTATTCCTGCTTTTAACAAAGGTTTTAGTAGAAAAGCATCTATAAAATGTCCCTTGAAACTTCGGGAATATTTGTGTCACTATTATTTAAAAACATTGTAAATTAACCTCTGTATGTCATGTTTTCAGCTCCATTGGCCTCCAGATGTTACTCCCACGGCCAGGTGGAGACGGACGAGGAGTTTGACGCCCGCTGGGTGACGTACTTCAGCAAACCTGACATCGATGCCTGGGAGCTGAGGAAAGGTACCTTTGTGCTTTTTAAATATCTTCTGATGATGTGTCCTCGCTCTGTTGTTAATAGTGTGGTTCATGTTATGGTTATAGTTGGGGTTTCATTGAAAAGTGTGGACAAAAGAATACATTCTGTCAAAAGTTAGACCTATTTTCAGTCAATCTGGAAAAGTGTTCTGGTTGTTATAAACCCCAATGTTTCTAGGAGTTGGGTTTTATTCCCACTTTGAACAAAACTGTGTGTATTGTTTGGATAAAACGGTGCAATGTAATGGTTGCTCTTATTATTATTGCTTATTCTAAATATAGTACAGGCAAGAGATGCAAATAAAGGACACAGCAGGACATTTAGATGAGAACACCAGGTCAAGCTACATTTAATAAATGAATAATATTAAATAAATAACCCAAAACAAAACTAAAAGGATCACTTCAACATTTTTAAATAACTAGGTTGATGGTCCAATGCACTCAAGAACCAAAGACACACATATACGATATGCATATTATATTTATTGTCCCATTTCATGTTTTGTAATGGTTTGAGGCAATATTATGAATGTGTCATTATGCTGCTGTCAAATCCTCATCTCAGTACGATACCAGTCACCTCTGTGGAAACATTGGTATAACTGCCTTTTTTAATTTATATTGAAGTGTATGTCTTTTAAAAATGGACCTTGAGTCTCTTCAATAAAGCTGACGAATATCTTCTCCACAAGAAATTGTCTCTGCATGTGTGACCATTAAAGAGGGTTTCATCTCTCCGATTCTATTCTATCTAAGGCATGAACACCCTGATCGGGTACGACCTGGTGCCCGAGGCTAAGATCGTGGACTCGGCGCTCAGAGCGTGCCGGAGACTGAACGACATGGCCAGCGCCATCCGTATCCTGGAGGCCGTTAAGGTGAGATCACTTTGGGGTTAAGGGAAGTACTGAAGGAGAAAAGAGACTTCACGGACACTGGGAGACGTCATTAGGATGAAACGGAGGATGTTATATATGTTCCTCGGACGACCAAAACCACATTTAGAAAAGGATCCCAGTCCGTGTGTCTAGAGCAAGTGGTACCACTCTGCATGAATGAGGGGTGAATGACTCGGAGTATGTAAAGAGCTTTGAGGGGTCAAAGAGACCTGATAAAGATAAATATAAGTACAGTCCATTTCCCATACTTCAATCCATCAATGAAACAGAATGTCAGGTTAAATATTGCTCAGGGAAATACAGTCAAGTTAGTTTTATATGCAAATTATTTAAAAACCAATCCCAAAGAAGAGCTTCAGTCTCAAGCTTTTCCATCCATATGTATTGCTGATCGCTGTAAGTGTACGCTGTGTTCTCCATAACAACATCCTCTTCATTTGTTATTTCCTCTGTGTCTTTCAGGACAAAGCCGGCCCTCACAAAGAGATCTACCCGTACCTGATCCAGGAGCTGCAGCCCACGCTGTCAGAGCTCGGCATCTCCACTCCAGAACAGCTCGGCATGGACAAGTTATAGACCCTCCAGGTGACGATGCTCTCATTACAACATGTGTTTTTAGCACATCTCTGCACACGTGTCTCAGGGACAGTTTCACCCCAGAAATGACTCTACATCAGGGGTCTCCAAACCTCAGCAGATAAAGAAAGTATAATGGAATACGGCCCACAAATTAAACTTGTGCTCGGCTTGTATTGTACTTCTTAAATATATATGTACAAATATATTACACAGTAGTATTCATGTGTTAATGAGACCACTTTTCTAATAAAGCTGGAAACATTTTCTAACAAATCTTAGTTGATAAGAAAAAGCCCAATGACTTATTTCCATAACAAGCTTGAAACACACCGTTCCTATTCCTCCTTATTTTAATCATTCTGAAGCTTCTGTTTTAAGGGATGAGCTGCCAACACTCACGAGCATCACTTACCTACATTTGATTGGTTTTGCTAACTTATAAATGAACTTATGAGCCAATGAACCTCTACTGAGGGGCCCAGCCCTTCGTATATTTTTCTGTATGAGGCCCTCGGTGAAAAAGGTTTGGCCACCCCTGCTCTATTTACTAATTACTCTTCTTTGTAACTCACTTTTTAAATCGGTTTCAATCAATGTGTTGGAGTCAGTTCTATCTCACACAGGCTCCGCCCTCTACTGGACTCTATGCGTACTACTCTTCATCAATGACACGCGAGCGTTCTCACACTGAATTTACATAAATGTAGCCGGCCAATCAGGGCGAGCCTACCCGAATGCGCGCGCAGGCCTCACAGTATATAAGGCAGCTACACCTCCGACTGTCATCCTTTTCTCTTCAGAGACAACACCTGACCAGAGAAACATTTAGAAGTATCTTACCTCTCCAAGAGTAAGCAAATGGAGTCGCGGCCCACACTCCACAGTGACTCGTTTGCGGAGTTTCACGGTGAAATTGACATCGTAATTTCGACGGTTTTGGGCGTGAGTTTAAGGATACGATGATACGCCTCACTTTATATTTAAAAAAGAGAGTATCGAAAACCGGATCTGATTTTATATGTATACCGTACAAGCCGCCAGTAACCGGTATTTCGGTAATTAGGTTCTTTTGTATTTAAATGTATATTTTTTACCTCTTTTTGCAACTTATGGTCTGAAGTTGTTTATGTTTGCACCACAATACACCAGAGCTAATCCCTCTGTGTGTACCTGGTGATAAACTTGATTCTGAATTTAGGAAGTTAATGCGTGTTAAAATGTGCAGCAGCTCATGAAGGATATTGACTTCCTCTCATCTGAACATGTCTCCTTCTCCTCTCTCCTCAGGTCCTTGGATGTATAACGAGATGACGATGAGCTCTTCTGATTCCCCACTTTAAATATGTCTATATATTGTTGATCAAATCCATGCTTTCCTGTTGTGTACAAAATGGTGGACCTAATAATAAAGAAACCAATCATTTAAGAACGTGTGTTGTTCTTTTAGTTTTGTATATAAATGCATCATGTTTTCCAAGTTGATCAAATAACTCATGAATACAAGATTAAAACATAGTTTCTCTATCTTGGTCAAAGTGTTGATGAACCAGTTTGTACCTTTTGGTTTGATGAGCTTCAGGTCACCAGGACTTGCTTTGTTTTTATTTCTGTACTTGGGTACATTTCTACGCTGAAGGATTTTAATTCTGCTCTCTGCAATGAGCAGAAAACGCATTGGTGGCTAAATATATTTGACTAAATATACACTGTAATTAAAAAAGTATTTCCTTATCCATAATTACTCGTGACATATTGCATAGTTATGATATACCCCTGTTCTTTGGAAACAATATACATAAGAAACAAGACTTTAAATCCATATTTATTATATAAGAACTGCAGTGAGTGCATATTTGAGTTGTGTTGTATTTGTTAACACAACTAAAGTACACATTTTAATTATTGTTGTAGATTCACATATACACAAACCAAGTATAAAGTCCAGTCGTTGTTCTAATCAGTATTTACATATAAGTGCTTTGTTATTGTTTAACCTTTTATACACTGCAATAAAACACAATGATTTGCTTCTGAATATGAAATAGAAACCTTGCAGACAGGTGTTTGCCCCTCTTTGCTCTTCTCTTCACCACCAGATGGCGACAGGAGCCTGGATATCTGTTTCTTTCTCATAAGCAGTAAGTTGTACCAAAGCCCTAGAACTGAAAGAGTTGCAACAGCGGAACTCCAAAATGCTTGATCGTCTCGTGGTGGTCTCTTTATAGGGCTTTGCTTCAGTCATACTCATACAGGGGCTGTTTCTCAAAGTTGAGGACGCTTCCTTGGTAGGACATGTCCTTCCGAGTCAGGTCCTTCAGAGGCTAGGCAAGAATCCTTCCTAGCATTCGGAGAACGTAGAATGGAACAGGCTAGCAAGTGTGCAGGTGTGCGTCATATGAGAGGCCCCGCCTTAAATTGAGCGTGATTTGTTTGAAGACTCATAACTGATTTGCGAAGATCGAAGATGTACTTGAGTAACTGTATTTATAAAAGGATCATCTCTCCAGGAGAGAACCACTAAACTAACATAACACGTTCTCCTTCTGTTTGCAGCCTTGAAAAAGTCCTGGAGGATAAGCAGCCATAAGAAAATCATAAAATCACCATCACCAATCAATAATACAATGTGTATTCATATATCATACTTGATGTCTGCAAACCTCTTTTACACATCTTGGTGCACATTGTAGCATAAACCACAAATATCAAGAAAAGAGGCAAAGTCCAAACAAGGTTCATTTTAATTATTTATTTGGAGGCTCTGAAGCAGCCGCGGCGTTATGGGTGGGCCTACTGGGCCTAGACCCACCCACTCTGGCACTGGGCCCACCCATTCATTGATCAAAAATGACTGGGCGAAAATATAGTTTCCAACATTTTTGATCAAAATTAACAATTAAATAATAAAATAAGAGCAAATCAGGCCGAACTCATAGTCGAAGCGCGGGAGCAAACACATCGTAGTCTCGCGGCCGCGTGCAGACGAAGGAAGACAGTGGACTGGACAGACACAACAAATATACTGCGCTCACTAACGATGTCACAACAATCGATGTTCAGGTTTTTTTAAAAGAGTAAGAACAGAGTCGCCGCCGCCGGAACCACCACACTCATCATCCTCACAGCAGGTGCCGCCTCAGAGAGACGAGAATGTGTTTAATGTTGTGCCCCCGCTGAGCTCAGTCCCTCTGCGGGACGTAGCACCCGTTGCAGGAAAACAGAAAATAGCATCCCAGTGCCGGACCTATATCAGCCATAGATGACCCGGCGGCTACACAGCCAAAGCTCATAAAGTACACTCAGACACTTTTCGGACAAAAGAAAAGGAGCTCCGCTGCCCACTGGTATGACAAGTACACATTCATGGAATATAGCATTAGCAAGGACAGTGTGTTTTGTAAAATGTGCCGGCATTTTAGAGAGAGAGGCGGGGCCGGCGGAGAAGATACATTCAGTCGCCATGGTTACAGGGACTGGAAACACATCGACTATGCTCTCAGTAAACAAGAATGTCATTCTTGGCATAGCCTATTTTTATTAGATTATTAACAAAATCGCGAAAAAACATTTGAACAGGCCCAGCCGAAATTACATTGGCCCACCCACAATTGAAATCCTTGCGCCGCGGCTGCTCTGAAGGATCCTTCCTTGACATTG
>NW_022987772.1:2173382-2285895 GCF_902827165.1 Trematomus bernacchii
ATAAAGTGGACATCCTGACAGGTTAAAAACTGTAAGATCCAGAAAGAGAAAAGAGCTCTCATTAATATGAAAGACAACGTGCTTCACCTTCAATAAAAAGTGGAGACTTCACATCTGAACCTCTGCTCCATCTACACTAACTCATGATGTGCAGCCAGACTAATACAAACCCACTGAAACTGATTCAACTCAAGATCACACACTTTACAAATATGACAAATATGTCGGGATGAATTTAGAAGAAATGTGATCAAAAATAAATAGAGAATATTTATTTCAGGAATAGTGGAGCCATACATCCAAAGCATCTTCAGTTTAAACTCCTCAGTCAGTATGAGCATCATGTAGCTTCATACAAATGTGAGAAACAGCTAAACTGACATTATTTGTAAATGTTTAATAGTTTTGATAGAAATATGTATTAACTGTAATAAACTGTTTATTATATCATTTATAAAAGAAACCTGATAGAGAATATAAAATGAACTCCAGGTGTTTCAATGTTCAGAGTGAATTATGAAGTGTAGGATTTTCTTGTTGTATTTTAATGTAAAGCTCAACATTAGTCTGCCACAGTCAACACATGTTCTGTAGAATCCCATATGTCTGGTAACAAGCTGCACTGACTAACATGTGGCTTTGCATTGTCAGCTTGCATTATATTGTTCTTGGGAGAATGAAAGAAAAGAAACACAAGATGAACAAAAGGAGAAACTGCAGACAAATGGTAACATCCATGATTTGTTGTGCTAAGCTAGGCTACGCCTGGAAGGTGGACCTGGAGAGATTCCCCAGTGAGAGGAACACCTCCACCTCCCTGTGTTTAATACAATACTGCTGAACCAGCAGAGAGTCGACCCCTTACTGACCTGAGACCCTCCAGTCTGCAGTCTGGACTCTCCAGAAGATCTCTCAGCAGCTCCACTCCTGAATCCTGCAGCTTGTTGTGACTCAGGTCCAGATATCTCAGATGTGAAGGGTTGGACTTCAGAGCTGAGATCAGAGCAGAACAGCTGATCTCTGACAACCTGCAGCGCCTCAGACTGAATAAAGAAAACATGATGTAACTTTAGAAAGCAAAGTTCCTAGAAAGGGCGCGAAAGTCATTTCATTCATTAAAATAATAGTGTCTTCATGTCTTAAAGCTGCTGAGTCATATACTGCACCTCAAACAACAAATACATCCAGAGTTACAGTTTCTTTACTTCCTCTACAGAAAAAAGGACAGTGAAAGAAACTCAGAAATCTCAGTTTCAGATGAAGCCTGCTGCAGACCCACCGGACATCCAAGGAGATAATAAGGTTCTCTAAGGTTTAATAATCGGTGATAATCGGTGATAAGAAGATGCAATTACAGTATGTATACAGATTTCATTGATCATGAGAAATGTGAATAAAAATAGCTCACAGTTTAGATTGTTTAGATTTCAAAATAAGGATTGCATTATCTGTAAATAAATCCCATAAAACAATACATCATTACAAATAACATGAAAGGAACAATGTGAACTTGGTTCAGGCGGCATCCAACTATTCAGGTCACTCACAATAACTTGTCGTGTAAAGGTCATCGCTTTCAGCAAGCCACAGTTGGTATAGTTAAAATAATCCTTGTAGCAATTCACTCTCAACACTGCACTCTGCTTCCAGTCAATCAGCCTTCAACTGAGTCCAGCAAAAGCTTCACATGGATAGTTTGCCGCCCACTCACTGGCTTCTGTACATTTGCACTCTTCTCTTTGTTACAGTAATCATACGGGAACAAAATATATTTCTAAAACATGCTTTGAGGAAAAAGATCAGTTGTTTCCTTGCTTGGAGCATAAGTTAAATGCATTTGAATCAAAGATGGATTCCCCAATAACTACTCGAAGCAGCCAACCGATGTTCTGTAACAGACAGAAGTAACTGTGATTGAGTGGAGCTGGCTATTTTTGAGGTATGGCCTCCTGAGGGGAGAGTGCTGTCCTCTGGAGCAAGTTGCCCTCGTAATGTTTTGTCTGATGGTCTGTCTTCTCAGGGTATTGAGGGCGCTCCATGCTGCCCTAAATGCATTTTGCTGCAGGGAACATTCGGGGCTGTTTGGACGAAGATTGTGAGAAATCAATCTCCAAGTTTGCTGATGCTTCTGGGCAGAAGTGACGAGATAATGTAGACTGTCTCTATATAGTTATCAAGTGCATTATCTTTTTTTTGTGTTGCCTAAATCCACGTTTCTCTTGTTTGAACTTTATAATGACACGCCAATGTTTCGGCAGATACCTGGATAATGCCTACAATCATATATTTAATTTATGTTATATACAATCAGAATCATTTCATAATAATAAATAATATCTCTAAGGTTTAATAATCGGTTCAGAGCTCAAAATGGTTTTAATGTCAGCAATGATGTGGAAAACCCCTCTCCCACTCCGGCCTCCCTCTACCTGCTCCCTCCTCCAGCTCACCTGTGGGAAATCCTTTCCCCCATGAACAAAGAAGCTGGCTGGCCTCATGCAACTCCTGAGAACCAATCGTTTGAGTAAATAATCAGTACGTGTTCCTTTCCTTTGTATTGTATGTTCATAGCAGCTCCAGTAGTTTACCTCCCTATTTTCTGTACCGTTTAGATTTGGTTACTTTATTTCTACATTACATATAATAATGTAGAAAGATAACTGCTTTGCTGGAGTATCATTTGAAGTATGAATGTTATGTTTGAACTAACTAAGATGTGTTGTACTTTCCTACCAGATCAACCAGACAACAATTAAGACAAACAAGAATCAACAAATTACAATAAAACAATGATCTGGAACTCCTGCCTCCATGTGCTCATCTTTAAATCCACTGCGTTGACTGTTTAGTCCTTGAACCAACCACCCTCACCACCCTCCATATTCTTCAAAGGATGTAGATTCAAAACAATTGATAAGCTCAAACTCTCTGCAGCAGTTTTTCTCAGCAACATCTTTGACCTCCTTCATCTCCCTCACAGCTCATCAGTACTGACAGCATCTTCACTGACTCATGGAGCACAGTGAGAGTGAAGGCTGAAAGGATATCTCACATGAGAGCGGTTGGACTTCAGAGTCACACATTTACTTTCTCTGCTTTTTGTTGGTCTTTAAAATACTCAGCCATTTAGAAAGAAACATAAAATAATGTAAATGTCTTTGAACTCTTAGTACTAAACTCTGGAATTAGAAATAATATAAATGTTAAATAAATAGAAATCCACATGAACTACAGCCAGTGATCTGACCTGAGAGACTCCAGTTTACAGTTTGGACTCTTTAGTCCAGAACTCAGCATCTCCACTCCTGAATCCTGCAGCTTGTTGCCTCTCAGGTCCAGCTCTCTCAGGTGGGAGGGGTCGCACTTCAGAGCGGAGGCCACGACTTCACAGTCAGAGTCTGAGATTCCACAGTTAGGAAATCTGCAATGACACATATATTACAGCATGTTATTATAAAACAAGGGGAAACATTACATTTACTTCATGCATTTGTTGAAAAAACATTTGGAATATAATGTTTTGAATAACTCTGATGTTAGTAATTAATATTTTATTGAGTTTGCTGTAAGCCTTTTCAGTGTGATCTGATCCCATGTTTGTCCCGTCGGACCTACCTTCTGCTGTCAGTGAACAGAAATTAAACAAATCGACAATATAAGAGATGTACATAATGAAAAGTTAATATATTTGGATGTGCATGACACTGAATGCATCATGTGTTGGCTTCTCAAAGCGTCTAAGAATGTATAATGCACACAAACATATTGAACAAACCAATACGTTTACATTATTTTCAACAAAACACCATGAAAAATATGTTATCTGTGTATCAGCGTTAAAACACAATCTGACCTCTGTTCTTGGTGGGATTATGTAGGTCTTGTTTAAAAAGAGTCAACATAAATCAGATATTACTCTGTCTGATTTAACTATTAAGAAACTGCAGTAATGTAATAATAACTTTACTGCATTCACTGATATCTGTGAAATACTGCTGTATGTTGTGATCACATGTTGCTGTGATAAATCATAAGTCCTTCAGAAAAATGAAGAAAAGAAAAAACTGAAACATTTTTAATTATTAGAATAATAATAATTTGAAACAGCAAAAAGTTGAATAGTGTTTATTCGAAAACTAAACTTAATATCTACATTAGTTTATAAAGTTAATCACATCTGGACTCACACAGCCTCGCTGCAGTTCATCAAATCTGGAATCACTCTCTGTCGTCCCTCCTCTGATGTTTCGTACTTCTCGTGGTCCAACTCATCCAGAACCTCCTCTGACATCTGCAGCATGTAGGCCAGAGAAGACACGTAGATCTGTGATGTGTTCTCTGACTTCAGTAAATCTGTGATCTCCTGATGGACTGAGTGGTCCTTCATCTCTGTCAGACAGTGGAAGATGTTGATGCTCCTGTCAAGAGAGATTGTATTACTGTGCATCTCCTTCAGGTTGTTGATGGCTCTCTGGATGGTTTCTGGACGGTTGTCTGTGCGACCCAGCAGGCCTCTGATGGCTCTCTGGATGAATGTTGGTCTGTTGTCTGTGCGACCCAGCAGGCCTCTGATGGCTCTCTGGATGAATGTTGGTCTGTTGTCTGTGCGACCCAGCAGGCCTCCTAACAGTCTCTGGTTGGACTCCAAAGAGAGGCCGTGGAGAAAGCGGACAAACAGGTCCAGGTGGCCATTTTCACTTCTGAGGGATTTCTTCATGGCTCCCTCCAGGAAGACATCCAGGGATGGGTAATCCTGATCACTGTTATACCTGTTGCTATAGTCTCCCTGCAGGAAGTCCTTCAGTACCTCTGTGTTTCCTGTTGGTGTAACAGTGCAGCATGTAGACTGCAGCCAGGAACTCCTGAATGCTCAGATGAACAAAGCAGTAGACTGTTTGCTTGAAGATCACTCTCTCTCTTTTGAAGATCTGTGTACAAACTCCTGAGTGCACCAAGGCCTCAGTGACATCAAGACCACAGCGCTGCAGGTCTTCTTGGTAGAACATGATGTCTCCTTTCTCCAGATGTTCAAACGCCAGCCTCCCCAGCTTCAGAAGAAGCTCCCTGTCAGCCTTCGTCAGCTTCTGTGGACTCGTCTCATGTCCCGCACCATACTTCTGCTTCTTCCTCTTGGTCAGGACCAGCAGGAAGTGTGAGTACATGTCAGTGAGGGTCTTGGGCAGCTCTCCTCTCTGGTCTGTAGTCCACATGTGGTCCAGAACTGCAGCAGTGATCCAGCAGAAGACTGGGATCAGACACATGATGTGGAGACTCCTGGAGCTCTTGATGTGAGAGATGATTCTGCTGGACAGGTCTTCATCACTCGATCTCCTCCTGAAGTACTCCTCCTTCTGGGCGTCAGTGAAGCCTCGTACTTCTGTTACCCGGTCCACACACTCAGGAGGGATCTGATTGGACGCTGCAGGTCGGGAAGTTATCCAGACGAGAGCCGAGGGAAGCAGCTTCCCCCTGATGAGGTTTGTCAGCAGCACGTTGACTGAGGACTGCTGAGAGACATCAGACACAACCTCATTGTTTCTGAAGTCCAGAGAAAGTCTGCTTTCATCCAGGCCGTCAAAGATGAGCAGCACTTTGCAGACAGCCAGCTGCTCTGCTGTGACCTTCTGTAAGGTTGGATGGAAAACATGGAGCAGCCTGAGAAGACTGTACTGCTCACCTTTGATCAGGTTCAGCTCCCTGAAGGAGAGCGGGATCACCAGACTGACATCTTGGTTTTCCAAACCCTCGGCCCAGTCCAGAGTGAACTTCTGCACTGAGAAGGTTTTTCCAACTCCAGCGACTCCGTTGGTCAGGACCGCTCTGATGAGAGTCTGTTGGTCAGGTAAGGCTTTAAAGATGTCCTGGCACTTGATTGGAGTTTCATGGAGGGGCTTTTTCTGGGAAGCTGTCTCCAGCTGCCTCACCTCATGTTGGGTATTAACCTCTTCACTCAGGCCTTGTGTGATGTAGAGCTCAGTGAAGATCCTGTTGAGGAGGGTTTCACTTGTATCAGTTCCTTCAGTCACATGTTCACATCTCCTCCTCAGACTGATCCGATGTTCATCTAAAACCTCCTGCAGACCACTATCTGCTGAAGGAGAAGGAAACGTGTGAGTAATACAAATAAAACAAATAAATAAAAGGGTTCAGAATGAATGTCTTTGCTGTAACAAATGAACCAGGAAGAATCCTGTTTTCAGACATGAAGACCCCAGCAGACAGATATTTAGACTTACTTCGTACAGTGCTGGTCTCACTGTCTCTCTGCACTCCAGCTCTTGTTCTGGATGTGTTCCTCTTCCCTCTGTTGAGATGAACACATCCTTTATAGCGCAGGTATATGTACATAATAAAAACATCTTCCTGTCTGGATTCATAACATAATTCAAAGTTGGACACAGCAAGTTCATCGTATATAGCAACTCACACGTCATCAAAATTAGGGCTGGGCGATATGGCCTAAAAATAATATTGCAATATTTTTAACCTGTATCGCGATACACAATATAAATTGCGATATTTAGAAATCCCGTTCCATACCCAACACACCAGTATGAGGATTGTTACATTAAGACATTAAGGGCTATTCATGATCATTTGCATCTCGTCTTCATCTATTGTACATCGTGGATCACGTCGGAACTTTCAAAACACCAAACACAGTAGCCACACAAATACTCGCTCAGTCTGGTCCACAAAGCCCTGCTCCTCCTCGGGAATAATGCTGAACCAGACGGGCTCGGAGGTAAAGACGGGTGAGGGTGTTTGCGGACGCAAAGGACAGCCATAGACTGTAGAGGACAGCCCGCTAGGGGAAGCAGTGAGGTCTGTTGTGTGTACCATACAGAGTCTATGGTTCATACACATACATTCAAAACACTGAATTAATATGAGGTACTGTAAAGCTCTGGCTGCTGATGTTTTCCTTTACTGATTCAACGTCAGCACGTCAGCACGTCAGCACGTCAGTGACGACAGCACGTCAGTGACGTCAGCACGACAGCACGTCAGCACGTCAGCACGTCAGCACGTCAGTGACGACAGTAGCAGAATCTCAACACTGACAGGTTTGTGCGTCAGAGCGTCACACAAATATCTCGATCAAGTTGACATTTTCAAGTTGCGGCTATACGCGGGTACAGGGCCGGCTCGTGGCATAGGCAGTATAGGCGAATCTACCCGCAAATAAGGTGGGAAGAAAAAAAGAATTTCAAAATGTTGTCTCCATCCTCGGCTCTGTGTGCGGGTGGCACAGCACATTTTGTGCGAGCGAGCGAGACAGAGAGAGGGCACTGGTTACAGGGATTGTTGTTAGCATCCATAGACTGGATATCCAGGGGTGCACATCACTTTTTTAGTGAGTGACTCAGATGAGTACCAGGAGACAGCGTTTGGTACTCACCCCACATGTAGCGTGGTTTTAATAAGTGCAGTCTTCCTCACTATCCTCCTCAGTGTCTCCTTCACTGTCCTCTAGTTCCTCTTCTTGCATGGTAGATGATGAAGATGCTGCAGATGCACCTCCCTGTCCCTGTTTAAGCCTCAGATTTGCATTCTCCAAAACTTGTTGGCAAAACTGTGAGTCCTTGCATTTCCTGAGGCCAAGTTGAAGGATCAACTACTAAGAAATGAGCACATGACTTGAAGTCATATCTGATTTCAGATGTGGGAAGTAACTAAGTACACTTATTCAAGTACTGTACTTTGGTACAATTTTGAGATACTTGTACTTTATTTGAGTATTTCTATTTTATGCTACTTTGTACTTCTACTCCACCACATTTATGTAATACCTTTAGTTACTTGACAGATCTGGATTAATGATGTGAAATATAATCAAGTCTTAAATCAGACTTTAGTTACACCTGGAGTCAATTCAGAACTCGGAAGCTGCACAGCATCGAACCGCAAGACCCTGCAGCGCATCGTGAACACAGCTGAGAGGAACATTGATGCCTCACTCCCATCCCTCCTGGACATCTACAACACCCTCCTCGCCCGCAAAGCACTCAGCATTGCTGGTGACCCCACCCATCCCTCCACCTGCCTCTTCACCCTCCTTCCTTCAGGGAGGATGCTCCGCAGCCTGAGGTCGAGCACCACCCGACTAAAACACGTTTCTTCCCACCAGGCTGTCAGGAGGCTGAACTCTCCCCCCTCTCCCCCCTGCCCCCACTGGACTATAAGTCCCACACACACAGACACTCAAATCCAGCACCAGACACTTTCTTTTTTACACTGCTATGGACAATTTTGCACTAATGTACATTTCCCAAAGATATTGAAGTGACTGTTATCTTGTATATATTGATTGTTGGGTTTTTATTTAGGTCTTAATGTGTGCATATGTATACATGTGTCTTTTGATTGTGTGTATATATATATATATATATATATATATATATATATATATATATATATAGGTTTATAAAACGGACAAGTAAAATCAAGCAATCTGATTGGTTCTTAGCCGTGGTATACTGAGCGTATACCACGGGTAGAATTGTAAGTTACTTTTCACAACAAGTCAGTATCCCTCCGCGTCTGAGATAAACAGTATACAGTTGGGCTGAACCACGCCCCTTAGCTGTGATATAATGAGCATATACCACGGCCTGTCGTGAGCTATTGCTTAAATATACATATTTGCATACATATTTTTATATATTTGTTTTTATATTCGGGATTGTGGGAAACGGTATTTCGATCTCTCTGTACACACAAACTGGGTCAAACATAAAGTTGAGTTTGAGTTCACAGGAGAAACAGACTCTCACTTTGTTTCTGAGGGTCCAGGTTGATCCCTGAAGTCCAGAGGTCTGTCTGTAGACCGGTCACTCTTCAGAGACAGACAGCTGGGGACTGGAGACTCTGCTCTCCGTCTGCAGAAACAGAAAATGTTTTACACACATCATTGGATTTTGAAAAGAGCAGCTGAACCTGATTAAAGATTTTTGGACTTGCTCTGAACTTTCTGTTTTTGAGTCATGCTTGCAGGTTTCAGTCTTTACAATTCATTTGTGAGGATCAATAGTTTGACATGTTTGTATTTTATTCACTTAACTTAACACAAAGTCCTACATTCCGAGTGTGATTTCACTAAAGTAGTTTATTTTCTGTCGCTGATGAAGCCAAGGAACCAAGGAAGAAGATCTTCTTTACTGTACTCTACTGTGTTTCTTTACTGTATGCTTCTCCCTGAGTGTTTAGATAGTTTACATCAGTCTCAGTGATCTCAAACTTATTGGACACCATTAAAACCCTTTAACTGCCGGACCAAGAAAAAAGCTATGGAAAGATTATTTGTTTGCATTTTTCTATCAAATGGGCCACAAACAATTTTAATTTTTTTTACTGACCACACAGTTTTGTTTTTATGAGCCTCTACCAACTGGTCAAGCTGGCCTTTTATGGTAAAAGTGCATTTTCAACAATCATCATATACAGTACAGTATTTGTATGCATCAAACTCAAATAAAACACAAACTCAAATACATTTGTTTCTTTTATGGAAAATGAGCAATATATACAACCAGATATATTCATAAAAGATAATAAATTATAATTGTAAAAAAAAAGAAATGGAAAAAAGTAATGTTAAAGGTTTTTCATAATAAAAGAAAGACTTGCTCATCTTACTGTATATGCTGAATTGGCCTAACCACTGGCTTAACAGCAAATGTCTACATCCTGTGTTGGCCTAACTTGCTCATCTGTGTGCAACTTTGGGCTGAATGCCATGCATGAAAGGTGCTATATCAATTATTATCACTCTTTCACTCTGAGACTCATAAGGCAGTACTAGATTTAGTAATATTACCATGAATCTAGCCATTTATTTACCATCTTTTATTGGAAAACATCTCTGAAACTCTGTAAAAAGTAATATTGCTAGTTTACCATAAAAAGCTAATTTGACTGGTTGGTTGAGCATATTTTCCAAAAAATAATTACACCCTTGTTAAAACTTTTTTTGTGCATCAAGTTATCTAAATATGTTCAGTAAGTGCTCTGACACTAAAATATGTCAAAATTGATATGGTTACCTTACAAAAGTTGACCAAAAAGAGTGATTTCTTCAGCAGTGATTTTTAGCATGCCAACTTCCTCAGTGGAAGCTAGCTGAAGGGCTTTCTGTTCAAACCACAATGACATCTAGAGGTTGTTTTGTGCATAACACGTCAACCAGAAGGTAGAGCTGGCTGAATCAGATGGAGTTACACTTCTTTTTTTTTTTTTTCAACAAGATATGAAGATACAAAATGTGCTCTACCAAATGGTGGCGCTGGCAGTTAAAGGGTTAACAACATCCTGCCCACCAAGTTCTTACTCTTGTTATTTTCCATCTGAAAAAAATCTATTCAAAAAGATGTTTCTGACCCACGCCACGAGGGTTTAACTTTCTTCTTCTTTGTTTCTGTACTGCGCTCATGTAGTTACGAAATAACAGTTTAGATGATCAGATAACATAAACACTGAATCCTCTTCAGGTCAGTTCACAGGAGAAACAGACTCTCACTTTGTTTCTGAGGGTCCAGGTCGATCCCTGAAGTCCAGAAATGTGCCTTTAGACCCGTCACTCTTCAGAGACAGAGAGCTGGGGACGGAAGATGTGTCCTCCTTCTCATCTTTTGAATCACTCATCTTCTCCAGTCTGACAGATACACCAGTAACACTGCACACACACACACACACACACACAC
Source organism: Trematomus bernacchii (assembly GCF_902827165.1). Classification (NCBI taxonomy): domain Eukaryota; kingdom Metazoa; phylum Chordata; class Actinopteri; order Perciformes; family Nototheniidae; genus Trematomus; species Trematomus bernacchii. The sequence continues at coordinate 2,184,086 of NW_022987772.1, forward strand.
ACACACACACACACACACACAACACACACACACACACACACACACACACACACACACACACACACACACACACACACACACACACACACACACACACACACACACACACACACACACACACACACACACACACACACACACACACACACACACACACACACACACACACACACACACACACACACACACACACACACACACACACACACACACACACACACACACACACACACACACACACACACACACACACACACACACACACACACACACACACACACACACACACACACTTCAATTGAATAAAAAACATCATAATGACAAACCTTGGTTTCAATACAACACATAAGTCAGACTTCTCACAGGTTGCTCATGTAACTATCATAGGAGGCTGTGGCTCAGTGAGGGAGTGCGCTGAACTTCTGATTACTGCAGTCAGCATGTTGTGGGTTTGCCCACATACTGTCACTTTGGATAAAAGCAGAGATTGCAAAAGTACACACACCTTTACTCAAGTGGAAGTACAGATACTCGTGTTTAAAAATACTCTGGTAAAAGTAGAAGTACTGACTAAACTTCTTTACTCCCCGTTAGTATATGTTGGTAGTGCGTGAGGCCATATGTACAGATATGTACATGGGACATGAAAACAGTGCATCTCATATTGACAAAAATAAACCTCGCTAACCGAGTTTTCCAAATCACTCTAAAAATAAGCCGTTGTGATACACGTGTAGACAACATCTGCAGAATCATAAATGATCATTACATTGGGGTCATTAAACCATTATTTCGCTAAGATAAAAAACATTAAAGTTTTGGATTTTAGTGTAATTCACAAATGTTCCACCAGATGGTGCCACACACACCCAGGGGGAAAAGATGATATATTAACCCAGTAATAAGTGGGCAAAATATGGGTACATTAGTGTTTAAAGTCGGGGGAACTGTTTTAATTCAGGACCACGGTGAAAAGATAACACATTTACCCAGAAATAATTGTCTGAATCATGGGTATATTAGTGTTTAAAGCCGTGGGAAATGTTTTAATTCAACAGGAGAGGGTAATTCAATTGTTACCCAGGGAACAGGGCTGCAAACATGGCTACATGAGTGTTAAAATGCTGTCAAACTGTTTTAATTCAGTCACAATTGTCGTTTTTAGACGGTGTACATTGGACTCAATAAACATACAGAGTTATGGACATAAATGTGTCAGTATAGACGGGATAATGTACATATTAATAATATTTAATTAGTTAAATGTACAATGAGCTAAAAACAGCAGAATCACTGCTGTTAGTAGGGTCTCAGAGACCCATAGACCCAGAGACCCAGGGTACAGCACCTCACTACCTTACCCAGAAAACAGGGCTCTGATCAGGGCTAAAGTAATGTTGTAAACTGGTGAATCTGTTTAAATGCAGGCAGCAGAGTCACTGCTTTTAGCAGGGTCTCAGAGACCCATTGACCCAGAGACCCAGGGTACAGCACCTCACTGTCTTACCCAGAAAACAGGGCTCTGATCAGGGCTAAAGTAATGTTATAAACTGGTGAATCTGTTTAAATGCAGGCAGCAGACTCACTGCTTTTAGCAGGGTCTCAGAGACCCATAGACCCAGAGACCCAGGGTACAGTACCTCGCTGTCTTACCAGTGTGAGAAAAAGTTTTTAGAGAGTACTTGTCCATGGACAAGTGAGTTTGGCAATTTACTTGTCCGAATACATTTTTCACTTGTCCAGAATGGACAAAAATTGGGGCCACTGGAATCTTCTTCTTCGCCATCGTATTTTACATTTTCCCACGGTTTTTACGACACCGCTAACGTAAGTGAGCGGTAAGATTTGACTGCATCACACATAGGGTTGGGTATCGTTTGGATTTGAACGATTACGGTTCTGCTTTTCGATTCCGGTTATTTTCGGTTCTCGATTCCGGTTCTTTGAGAGGGTAAAAATAAGTCCCATGACAAACTGGGAGAAAAATATATTTATGAAAACATTAAGTCAAATCTGTATTCCTATTTACAAATCACTTCATACTGTTGAATTTCGTTACGGTTATTGAATAAAATTATATAAAAATAATCTCTGCATTGTTTAGTTAGTTCTAAGTGGTGCAGTTTGAGAATGTACAATTGGCCCAGTCTCCTCTGATGTTACACTGCAACCTGCCTGTGAGACAGAGTCCAACCACACATGTCCAACACATAGGCCTAATAATAATGATACATTATATTTATAGCCTATAGGCCTAGCGCTTTTCTACAACTCAAAGACGCTTGCATGCTTACACATGTTCTGCAATACACATGCTGCAGCTGCTCACTGTTTGCAAAAGTAAATAAATAGTATTTTCATTTCAATAATGTACTTTCTATACCCTGCTTCATAAACAATACTGACATCCCTGTGCTCCTCGAGTCTGGGGGTCCGGGGATGTGAGGACAGCGCGAGGACACAGACAGGGAGGCTGCTTTACTTCATAAAGGAAATGGCGTCAATATTAACAACATAGGAGCTAAAACGCTTAATAACCTTCATTACGTGTTAGAGAAAGAACATAAGAAAGTTTGACAAATATGAGGCTGTTAAACGGGCAGCGGGTCCGCTGTGAGTAGAAAGAGAGAGAGAGAGACACTGAACTGCACCGTGCAGCGATCAGATGATCCGGAGCATAGAGAGAGAGAGCTGCGGTCCGCGGGGCTCCGCCTCCTGTCCTCACAACTCTTATTAATCACGGTACCGGACAATTGTTATTTGTTCCTACTCGGAACCGAGTTTTGCTTCCCAACCCTGCCACTGTGCTACACTTCCCGCCCCCCCCCCCCCCCCCGCCCCCGTCTAACAGTACAGAAAGCGGCGAGATGCATTTCCTTAGGAATCGACAAGCAGAACCGAAACTAACATTTCTAAACGAACAATGGCGGACACGGACAATTTGCGAACGAGTTCTGCCTTTTGAAAACTGAATTTATCTATAATTTGTTAATAAATGAGGGCGAAAAACGTCACTTGTCCACCGGACAAGTCAATTGAAAGATCTACTTGTCCGATATTGTAAATAACACGTCCCGGACGGTGGGACGTGTGCTTTTTCGCACACTGCTTACCCAGAAAACAGGGCTCTGATCAGGGCTAAAGTAATGTTATAAACTGGTGAATCTGTTTAAATGCAGGCAGCAGAGTCACTGCTTTTAGCAGGGTCTCAGAGACCCATTGACCCAGAGACCCAGGGTACAGCACCTCGCTGTCTTACCCAGAAAACAGGGCTCTGATCAGGGCTAAAGTAATGTTATAAACTGGTGAATCTGTTTAAATGCAGGCAGCAGACTCACTGCTTTTAGCAGGGTCTCAGAGACCCATAGACCCAGAGACCCAGGGTACAGTACCTCGCTGTCTTACCCAGAAAACAGGGCTCTGATCAGGGCTAAAGTAATGTTATAAACTGGTGAATCTGTTTAAATGCAGGAGACCTCCAGCATGAGTCCCTAACAGTGGCACTCCTCCATAACCTTGCACACCATGAGTCCCCGGGCCCCCGCAGTTAAGCACTCCCCCACGGACTAAACCCAGATATTCACACCCTCCAGAATCTCGTGCCCCTGGTAAGACTAACAAGGGGTGGATTTTGTGGTGGTCTACCGTCCGCCCTTAAGCATCCAACTGCGGACTCCTGACACTCAGACACTTTTCATATTTGTAGGTTACCAGTCCCACGCTTGTCTGGCAGTTATGCACATGGGGTTTTGTCCAAGGCAGTGTGCTTAAGTCAGGGGGCCCGGGGACTCAAGGTGCGCATGGCAGGCCGCCTATGAGCGGCCAAAATGTTTTAATTAACTCGTTATTGTCGTTTTTAGACAGTGTACATTGGACGACATAAACATACGGAGTTATGGACATAAACGTGTCAGTATAGACAGAACAATGTACATATTAATCATATTTAATTTATTAAATGTACAATAAACTAAAAACAGCAGAATCACTGCTTTAAGCAGCATATCACACGTCCAGGCAGACATACACACACCCAGGGGGGGAAAGAGAACACATTGACCCAGGAATAAGTGCTCAAAACGTGGGTAAAAGTGTGTTAAAAGGTCGGGGAACATGTTTCAAATGACAGCAGACTGCTGCTTGTTTGCAGGCTGACACAGTTCACTTGTCTCACACACACACCCAGGGGGGAAAAGTGAACACATTGACCCATGAATAAGTGTCTGAATCATGGGCACATTAGTGTTTAAAGTCGGGGGAACTGTTTTAATTCAGGACCAGGGTGAAAAGATAACACATTGACCCATGAATAAGTGTCTGAATCATGGGCACATTAGTGTTTAAAGTCGGGGGAACTGTTTTAATTCAGGACCAGGGTGAAAAGATAACACATTTACCCCGCTAAAGTGTTCAAAACATGGGTATATTAGTGCTCAAACTCGATGAAACTGTTTTAATTGCGGAGGTTTTACGTTTTGGTTCACTCGTCTCACACACCCAGAGTGTTAACAACATTTTTTACAAATTTTATAAATTAGTCTAGAGCTCCATCTATTGTAATTTGAGTGTATTACACGTCTGTCCATGGAACGCGAGTTGTGCGCCATTTGAGTGGAGTAAACTGATAGGCAGCTGGAGTAACATGTACATTGAGACGCATTGGGACATATCATCGTCACTTTCAATGTTAACCTTGTACATAGGAGGCACAATATGCTTACTCAAGTAAAAGTAAAGAAGTAAGGGCTTTGAAATGTACTTCAGTAAAAAGTACCCATAACTAGCAGCTGTTTTAAAGAGTACCTGACCTCCCTTTATATTAATAGAACAATAATGTCATTGTTAGCTAATGAATGTTTCCATGCTGAACAACGGCAACATGACAACGTTTTCATTGGTCCCTCTTCTTTAGAGAAGACCAGGAAATGATGGATACACGGATCGTGTTCAAATCAATAGGCACGCAATGACTCTAAATAATAATGATCACGCCACCAAACACACATTCAAACTAAAGGAACCAGCCTGTTTGGGAAATGTGAGAAGTAGAAAGTACAGGTATTTGGGTTCAACATGTAAGAAGTAGAAAGTACAGGTATTTGTGTTCAACATGTAAGAAGTCAAAGTAAAAAGTCGTCAGAAAAATAATCTGAGACCTGTGTACACCTTCAGACAGCCTCCAAGTGAAGCACGCACAGTTTACTCACAGTTTGAAAGCAGCGTGGAGAAGTCTTCAGCTGTGGAGCTGTGATCCGCTCAGGTTAAACTGTGATACGACTTCTGTGGCTATCTACCAGCGATCATGTTTAATATTAAAGACTACACACATGTATCCCTTATCAAAATGGTATTCTGCACTTTGCAGCACTTTTCCAGATAAGATGTGACTGTTTACTTGGTTAACTTTTGTTATGCATCGATACAGCGACACCAAATGACAAGGGTACTCACATACGTTGAGAACTAGAAACACAAATCACTTTTTCACACTGTTGTGAACATGTGTTATGCTTTTATCTTTGTGGTCTTTGTTCTCATATGTTTGATCTATTTCTGTGTAACTTGGTAATATTCATATTAATTCCTTGTTATTGTTGTCTTTCCATCTGTCGGTGATGATTATAACTACATAACGAAACACATGGCCTGATTTGCATATTTGAACTTAATGTGTGCACTGGAATACATTTATATGTAAAATGACCACTTATCACAACATAATGTGGACTGGCAGGCTGATAAACTAGGATATCTGATCTCGGTGGGTCTTAATGAGGCTTGATACAGACCTCAGTCAGTATACTATTTATAAGCAAATGCCTACTATAATATTTATATTATATGGCTTAAAGTATACATAAATTCGCTCACATGAACTTTTTAGTTATTTTCATTTCGATGGACACTGAATTATATTTTTGAATAGAGGATTGGATTGGATTAGTTTTGTGTCATAAAGATAAAGCAACACTTTCTCAGAATCAAGCAAAACTAAGAGTTTAAGAGAAAAAACAACCGAGTCAAGCAAAAGAAATTAAAACAATAAAACTATAAGTTGAAAACAAATCATTTGTGTAATCATGTCAACTATATGTCTTTCTTCTTTGTTTTAACATATTTTTGTTTGCAGTTCTCTTTCCTTCTTTCTCAATGATCAGACCTTTGCTCTCGCTGCAGCTCTCTCGTTTGCGCTAGTGATGTGTCGGTCGCGAACGAGCCGATTATTTTGAACGGCTCTTTGTACGAACGAAGGGAACCGAGTCGTACTTGGTGAGAGCCGTTCTTTTTATCGTTCAATCGTTGGTCCGCACTCACTGCCTGTCAAAATTCACTCGCCTTTTAAAAAGCTTGATTTTGTTCCTCAAACGTATTCTGTGAAGACCCGCCCCTACTCTGATTGGTAGGTTTCAGCACGAGGAGTGAGATGGGGTGGGTCTTAAGGGAATACGCGAGAGAGAGAAGTCATAACAAGTGGTAGCCTAAAGCAGAGCCGGCCCGACCCATTAAGTGACATAAGCGGCCACTAAGGGCCCCCTAGCAAAAAATAAATGAAAAAGAAAATGAATTATTTATTTTTTTATCTCAGTACACCGTCGCCGTGATAAGTATGTTTAATTAATCTTGTTAATATGCCTAGATTGCCTACTCTCAAAGTCATGTATTATATTATTGAGCCAATCATATAATACATTAACCGTGCTTTACCTGAACCTCATCATGAGAGAACGGCAGGATTGTAATTTCCCGTGTTCAGTGAATGCAACAGAGGCAAGGCACCAGACCAACCAGAGAGTTGAATGGAAATAAACATCTGTCTTATTGGCTGACAGGTACCTATCCTGTGAGCTGTGACAATGTTTAAAATAAACTGTCAGTCTTAGACTCAGAGTTTTTGAAGATGGACATAAGAAAAACATTTCTTAAAAAAGACGACAATTCTCAAGTGGTGGTTCACACAACAACCGCAGAGCCAGCACTTGAGCCAGGAGAAATTACAGCTACGTTGACGTTACTTTGAATTGCGGGGGTAAGCTAAACCGTTAGCAAGTAGCTATAGCTAGCCAGATATATTAAATAAACACTTTGTCATTCAATCTAAATGTAATGTTTATTAGCATTACCTGGTGATTTCAAAGAAAGCTCTCTGGGAAATGTTGACTTACTGTTCGACATGAAGCTAGAAGCTACCTTACAGTACACAGTTGATCCTGAGTCCTGTCAGTTAAAGTGTTTCATAGTTAGCTTAGCTAAGCATCAACCTAGCACTGAAATATATGGATGTTATGTGACAGTATTTCTGAGAAAAAGTCAGCTGAAATGGTGGCATAGTTGCCACTGCTTTACGTGTCGACAGCATGATTGAACGTATTTGCAGCAGTAAATGTGGCTGTTTGGCCACTGACGTTGCCATAACAACACCTGAATGTAAATGTGCAACCTCTTTTTGTGACAGATTCTTGCATGAAATTATAATTCTTCTGAATGATATTCCTATTGACAGCTAGTTTTTATGTGAACATTATGAGATGGACAGCCAGAGAGAATAAATGAAAAACAGTTATGAAATACTATATGACAAAACAAGAATACAGTTTAAAAGGGGAGTGATTTGTAAAATATCCATAAAGAAAAATCTGTTTACAGTTCTGTTTCATATGGGTGTTGAGAGATGTATCCATAGATCTCCTAATTTTGCTCTCAAAGTGCACCAGATTGATGCTTTTAACTTCAATATTTAAAAACAAATCTTCCCGGGGGAGCATGCCCCCGGACCCCCCTAGAGGAGGTGAGGATCCCCTAGAGGATGTTTACATGCTTATTTATACAATATGTGTGCTTATGCTAACATCATAAGACAGGAGCACTAGAGTGAGGGGGGGGCCCCAAGCCAAAGCTCGCTTAGGGCCCCCAAAAGTCTAGGGCCGGCCCTGGCCTAAAGGACAGGTAGACGACGTGTTTTTCGGATGGAAAATGAGCCAAACGCGAAAACGCAGCAGCATTTGGATGCACTTCAACCAAAACCCAGGCAGTGATAAAGCAGAGTGTTCTAATATTAAGAGTTGCGTGAATTTCATGCAAGGCAAGGCAAATGTATTTACTTAACACATACATAGGGTAAATTCAAAGTAGTACATTCACTGACATGAATGACATGGATATGGCGCCACCCTGTGTCATGTTTACAATGCAGATTATTGACATTAGGTCTGGCAATACAGTCAATCATTATCCTGGTGATTATTATAAACCTAGTAACCCCGCCCCCTTTAAAAAAACGGCTCTTTTGAACGGCTCTTTGAAAGGAACGGAGCCATAAGATCCGGATCTCTTCAAAGAGACATAATTCCCATCACTAGTTTGCGCTCCTTCATTTTTTGTTTTCGATTCTGACTAGGGATGTCCCGATCCGATCACGTGATCGGGGATCGGAGCCGATCACGTGATTTTCACGTTCAGCTGGTGACTCGGGAGTCGGGACAGAGAAAATGTCAGGAGTTTGGAAGTATTATAAAATTGAAAGCGAAGGCAGTGTAACAGCCAGATGCAATGTTTGCAAGGCGGAGGTTCCGCGTGGTGGAAAGAACAGAGCTACGTTCAACACTGACCAATCTAATACAAACACCCCAACAACAACACGACGAGTACACAGCGGCCACTCAGGTAACGGCACTGAAACAACCGACACTTTCAGAGACTTTTAAAAGGAAAGAGAAACTACCCCAGAACAGTGAAAAGGCCAAAAAAATAACAGCCAAGATAGCTGAATTCATCGCGTTGGATGACCAGCCGTTATCTGTTACCTTTTTTTTCCTCTTAATGCATTGCATAAAGATCGGATCGGGAAAAATCGGTATCGGCAGATTGTCAAAATCAAATGATCGGAATCGGATCGGGAGCAAAAAAAGGTGATCGGGACATCCCTTCTGACACAAACATCCGAGGGGGGCGGGACTTTCAGGGGTGCGTCCCCATTGGCTACTCAGTTTTTGAGTGACAGCCCAGTCCACCGGCGATTGTACAGTGCAACTGCGGTAGCTGAGCATGGACAGAAGACCCCCAGAAGAACCAGCATCTCAATTATTATAATACTACAAGTGAAAATATATGTAAGTATTGATCATTTGTGTTGTTTGTGCTGTACTATACGGTCTGTTTCTTTATTGTGTTAAGTGAGAAGTAAAGAAGAGCTGTGCTATGAAAGTTAGCTTTTGCTAACTTGAGATCCATAACAATGCTAGCTAAGTAGCCTAACAGCAGGGTTAGCTACTTAGCTACCAGTGCGTGAGCGCTCAGACACCGGCACACACACACACAAACAGACTCGTGTGCCTGACTCTACCAACATGCTTTCATGATTCTGTTTAGACATGCAAGTATAAGCCATGATAGCTTATTTTATTAACACGCTCAATTGATATGAAAATCAATGGAGGCTGAGTTTACTTCTTCTCTCTGTAGGAAAACCTACCGTCCATGATGCCCCTGAGCTGAGTTTTATTTGTCATACAAATGTTGAGCTTTGGCTTCTCTTCTATGCATTGCAAAATGCTATACATGGGCTACTCGTTCTGAGTATCAGATTTGAGCTCTCTTCCTATTCATTTCCAATTCTATTTAAAAAAAAATGTTGAATTAATGGCACAATTAAGTTGTTTTTTTCTATATGGAGACCTGTTGATAGTTCACTTCATATTTTTCATTTCCTAAAACAATTATGTTCCTCTCATATTAACAGTGTGGATCATTGAGACAGCGTGGTGTCCAGAGGTCTTCTCCCATTTCCCACTTCCTGTGAGGGGACAGCACGAAGGGGGGGGGGGGGCATGAAGAAAGACCTGAACCATCTTCATCCACGCTGGGCGTTGCTGTTATCGCTTGCTCAGTGTCATTTCATTTGACCAAATGTCTTTACATATACATTTAATAGATTTTATTATTATCTACCTTTTTGTTTTATGTCCTTTTATTTAAAACATTCTTTGAGACTTCATCTTCTGGTTCAAATTTCAATAAATGTAATGTGTATAATCACTCTTTTGTCTTTATTCTACATGAAAATGTTAGAGATTCCATTCAAATCTGTTGATTATTCATATCTTCCTCAGGATAGGAATAGTATGTTGAGTTTTTAATGCTAAATGTATATCATTTTCTCACAGGATATAGAATGAGACAACACAGTTTTTATCCATTGTGTATGAATGCTTCAGCTCTTCAGACCAACATAGTAAGATGTGAGCATGTTCCTAATTGTGTTGGTATGCAACCTAGGTCTGGTCTGTTTAATAAAGCAAATCTGCCACTTTTATATTGTAGAATTTGTTTTATTATTATTAAAGCAGTCTTTAATTGTTTGTCCTAAACATAGCAATGTATGCTTTTGAAATGTAACATGTCTTTGAAAAAAGAACAGTATACAGTTTATATTGTGTATCACCTTTAGCATAAAATAAATAGATAGACGGACACTTTATCAATCCCAAATTGGGAAATTATTTTGTTACAGCAGCAGTGTGTTCAGGTATTAAAATATTTAAAGTTGGAATAAAGTATAAACTACACAACACAAGTATAATGCACAGCAATCCATAAGATAAGTCTGATATTTTCATGAAAACTCCCCAGGAGGCACCAACACAAACGTGGCCGAGTGGACTCCGGAGTTTGCTGCATGAGTTGCACTGTATGATCTGTGGTGTAGTGGGCTGTCACTCAAAAACTGAGTAGCCAATGGGGACGCACCCCTGAAAGTCCCGCCCACCTGGGACGTTTGTGTCAGAATCGCAAACAAAAAATGAAGGAGTGCAAAGGAGAATAGCTGCAGCGAGAGCAAAAGTCTGATCATTGAGAAAGAAGCAAAGAGAACTGCAAACAAAAAGATATGTTAAAACAAAGAAAAAAAGACTTGTAGTTTACATGATTACACAAATGATTTGTTTGCAACTTATAGTTTTATTTTTTAAATTACATTTATTTAGCTTGACTCTGGTTTTTTCTCTTAAACTCTTAGTTTTGCTTGATTCTGAGGAAGTGTTGCTTTATCTTAATGACACGAAACTAATCCCATACCTTTCATAATATTGTTTGCCGAGACCAAAATTAATGACCAAGCAGCATTTTAAAGTCTAAATATCCCTGCACATGTAGCAATGACATTTCTGCTGCTATCTTTGCAAAACGGGGGGAGCCTCGCTGCGAGGAAACGGTGGACCTCTGTCGCCTGTCAGCGCAACTTCAATGATGTCGTTTCAAAACGTAAACAAGGAAGGGCGGTGCCTGCCGGCCGTTCTGTGATTCTGTTTGTCGTCACTTCACAAGTGATGCGCGTTGCTGCTCCAAAGTTAAACTACTTTCAACAAAGGACGTTCACAACAGTTGATTTGAGCACGCAAAAACGGTGCCGGAGCATCAGCACTACAGTCCTTTATCCCCCCATACTTTGAAGGCTGGTCCGTGAATATATTGTCGGTCCAGGCAGGAAATGAAAAAGTGAAATACATTTGAAAAAGTCACACTTGACTCTACGTTGCTGATTTTTGATCAAGTCTGTAAAAAATGTTTTTTGTGACATATGCCTACAGTATAACAGAGTAATAATAATGTATTAAAAACCCAGCAGAGCCTGGTTTTAATCAACACTCACCCTGTTGCTCGTGCTCTGTCGAAGTGTAAAATGGAGTCTGGCTTCATCACTTCCACTTCCCTGTCTGCAGCTCCTCCCTCTGTTTATCAGCAGAGGTGAAGTACACTGATCTTGATTAAAAGGAGAAGTACTCAGATATTGTACTTGAGTAAAAGTAGAAGTACTCAGATCTTGTACTTGAGTAAAAGTAGACGTACTCAGATCTTGTACTTCAGTAAAAGGAGAAGTACTCAGATCTTGTTCTCGAGTAAAAGTAGAAGTACTCAGATCTTGTTCTTGAGTAAAAGTAGAAGTACTCAGATCTTGTACTTGAGTAAAAGGAGAAGTACTCAGATATTGTACTTGAGTAAAAGGAGAAGTACTCAGATATTGTTACTTGAGTAAAAGTAGAAGTACCAGAGTATAGGAATATTCTGTTACAGTAAAAGTCCTGCATTCAAAATGTTCCTCAAGTAAAAGTAGAAAAGTATTATCATCAAAATATAGTTAAAGTAGCGACAGTAAAAGTAGTGATTGTGCAGATTGGTCCATTTCAGAATAATATATATGATATGTTTTATAATGATTGATCATTAAAGTGTTCTCAAAGCTGGTAAAGGTGCAGCTAGTTTGAATGACTTTGTATACTGCAGGGTAGCTTGTGAATTTACTCCAGGTGGAACTAAAGTCTGATTTAACACTTGATTATATTTCACATCATTCATCCACATCTGTAAAGTCACTAAAGGTATTAAATACATGTAGTGGAGTAAAAGTACACCATTTACTTGTAACTTGTAGTGGAGTAAAAGTATGAATGCAGGACTTTTACTTCTAACAGAGTATTCATACACTGTGGTACTTCTACTTTGACTCAAGTACAAGATCTGAGTACTTATTCCACCTCTGATTGGTTGAAATAATCCTCCTTACAATTCCCTGCTACGTCAGTTATTCTCATGTTTTATTTTGAAAAACTTCTCCCGGAAGTAGTATGGAACCTTTTCACTCATGCATTAGCTGACAGAAGTGCCTCCCTGCTCCCGAGGAGAAGAGCAACAAAGTCCCACCATGGCTGTTTTGTGGAATAAATTGTGACAACTACCGACAAGATGATGAACGACATCATAGAGGAACCGGAGAAGGACACCCTGCTGGAGCCGCAAGTCTTCCCGGTAATGTCTGCTAAAGATAGCTAACGCTAACTTGTACATAGAAACTGGGAGGCTAGTTGAAGACGGTTTTTATGAATGGGCGTAGTGGCCAAATGGCAGTACTACAACTTCAAGGATGTCACTGGTATAAAAACAGCTATATTACAGCAGCAAACTGAAGTATAATAATTAATAAAGCACGATGAATAATTAAATCCTGGCAAGTTATGTGGAACAACGACACAAAAGCTAAAGTTTATAATAAAACTCAGACTGCGCATGCGCCTTGGGCTTATATCCGGGTACTTTCTGAACCTACACTCGCTCTATTTTTGGCTTCAAGCGCCACTGAGCAACTCTCATAGGAATGAACGCCTCTGTCTCTTTATACATCCATAGGCTAGCTGCTAGCTGATTAGCTTAGCCTGGGATTTTGACAGTTGTTTATATTAGTCGTGTTTACAAAATGAAGTGTTTCTCTTTTTCGTAAAACAATGCTAAGATTGAGTTTGATTGACATTAAGTGACATTATATAGTTGGCCCATAAACACCTACAGTGTTATCGTTTCTTATTCCATAAACAGAACTGCTGGGGACATCTGGAGGAGTTTTCACTTTATTTAGAGACAGTTATGGAGTAACTTATGTAGAAGTGGAAGAACTAATTGGATTTCTAACTTAAGTAAAAGTAGCTTAATAGAAAACATGCTATGTTATAAGTAAAAGTCCTGAATTAAAAAAGTATTGCCTCCAAATTAAGTACTAAAAGTACTTGTATACTGTAGGCGCATTCACACCGCAGTACTTTTCCCACAAAGGTTCATGAGAACTTAGTTCTCTTTAGTTCTCATGAACTAAGTACAGATCGCGTTCACACCGGAATAAGTTCCTGGGGAAGGATTAGGCAAATGAAGCCGCTGACGTCACTTCTTCTACTTCTGATTTGGGTTTACTGGCAGGCCGCAAACAACTTCACGGCGTATATTGCCACCCGGAGTCCCCGGACGGAAGTCCCCGGAGTTGGGGACTGGCTTCAGATTCATTTTGTAAAAAGCACTTTGAGCTGCACGTGTTGTATGAAAAGTGCTATATAAATAATGCTTTATTATTATGATTATTTAGCTGCCAAACATATATTAATGTACAGATTGTTCTCAATTCCTCCGTCCTCAGGGACCCAGTAATGGCACCAGACCTAAAACAGCTGACGGAGGCATCCGGCCAGTGGAGAAAAGAGGACCTTACATCATGTCGAGAGCTCCAGCAATACACCTCAAACTACGTGAGTAACTCTATTAACTATTATATAACGCCTGTGTGTTGGTCAGATTATAATGGTTGTTATTGTGGGGGAAACTTCTGAAGCAATTGGAAACAGGACTCGGAGAGACACGAGGAGAGCTTTCTTTAGTTGAAAGCCCAGTGGCGATCTGTTCATCTGTCATACTGATCATACAGTCAATAACTTTGTTGTTATTAGCATCTGGTTAGCTAGCTATGCTAACGAATATAAGAAGCTTTTTCTACAACCAGTGAGGTAAAGGCACATCTTTATATGATCATTATAGTTATAAAAAAATAAGAGAATGAAGTAAACAGGTATAAAATACTATATGACAGTAAAATAAAGTTGTTATTAATAAACAAGAATACAGTTTGAAAGGGGAGTGATTTGTAAATATCCATAAAGAAAAATAAAATCTGTTTACAGTTCTGTTTCATATGGGTGTTGAGATATGTATCCATAGATCTCCTAATGTTGCTCTCAAAGTGCACCAGATTGATGCTTTTAACTTCAACATTTAAAAACAAATCTTCCCGGGGGAGCATGCACCCCGGACCCCCCTAGAGCAGGTTAGGTCCACCCCCCACTTAAATCATGTTTACATGGATAGGAAACTAAATACATTTGCACACATCTTGTGTCCATATCTTTCTGTTTTGGTGGTCATGCCACACCGTGCACGTGAATGCATGCGCGAGTCATGGTAAGATATCTGGATTAAGAGGTTGCTTTTTCTTTGCACAGCATGAAAGAAAGGCCAAATGAATGGGCTGTGATTTTTGTATTTTTAAGCAGAGGTCAATAATTTGTACGGCCCTCGGAGGATGTTGAAAAAATTGAAATGGCCCTTGAGAGGAAAAAGGTTCCCCACCCCTGCCTTAAGGACTACAAATATGGCCTCTTTCAGGTTAAAAGTGCCACTTATGATCCTGAAAATGTCAGAATTGGATTCAACATCCTCAATAACCCCCCAAAGCACTCCTAAATTGTTTTCTATGTGCTGGAAACCCGTACTTTACATTTCTATCTTAAAAAATGGGGTACTCAACATTTCTGGGTTCACAACAGGACTCTAAACTAGACTAAAAACACACGTCTGTTTATTTTCCACAGAGAAACACAGGGAGATGGCGAGGAAAGCCCTGAAGAAGAAAGCTCTTTCTCCAGGACCCCCTGTGGTGCATCAGCCCCGACAAGGAGCCAAGAGGTGAGGAGACGTTTGAAGATTACATTACATTTCATTTAGCTGACACTTTTATCCAAAGCAACTGACAATAAGTGCATTCAACCGTGAAGAGACCAACTCAAAAAGCAAGAGTCCTGCAGATACACTTCCTGTCTATAACCCTAACCAGATTAAAAGCTACTGCATTAGCATCACTTCAATCCAAATGCTTTTCGAAGTGGTACGTACAGAAGTTAAAGGGGACCTATTATGCAAAATGCACTTTTTTATGTCTTTTTTACATAAATATGTGTCCCCGGTGTGTCAGGGAACTCACCAAGTGTCAAAAAACAAAACGCTGTAGTACATATGCCGGGCCTGTAAGTGGCGCTGTAGTCTGCGACAAAAGCAGCGAAGTAGACTTCCCGCGCATGGTTGCCCTTCTGTTTATTCTCCGCTGTGGACGCTCTGGCTCTTTTTCTCCCTCCCCGAGGCAAGCGTTTGCTCCGGCTGTAATTCTCTCCGGTAGTCCACCAGCAGATGACAAACACCCACCTCTCCGCCTCTTCCAAGGGACGAGAGGACCGTGCAGCAGAGTTTCAGTTAGATTTTTCGCCGGTCAACATGTCCGTTAAAGTTTAAATCTTCCGGACAAAATTAGAAAAGTGCCGGTCAGAGGTCTTCTTTGTTATTTATTGAGCTTTAAAACAAATTGATAACGACTCTATATAATAATATAAGAATACGAAACGGAGCGTCTCTTTTCCTCCCCCTCTTCTGACAGCCCAGCAGCTGATATCTGAGCAGGAGAGGCGGGGAGAGGCGGGGCTATTTCTTCGTTATCAGGACATGATCGTATAGGCGTAGACACGGAGCCGTTTGCTCCCCCAGAGCGTTGCCTCCCCAGATCTACCCACCTAGGGACCCGTTATCGTTATCGTTATCGTTTTCTGCGTTTCCATGTCGGCCTCGTGTGGCCGAACCGTCTATCTGATAGAGAACTGTAGCGGATACGACCGTTATCGTCCTCTCGTATTCACAGCAAGCATGGTAACATGACGCTCGTGCCGGGGCCGTGCCACGCCCCCCTCTTCTGCAGGGGGGCGTGGTCAGCTGCAGCTCATTTGCCACAGAATCAGCCCTTGCAAAAACAGGGCTGAAAAAGAGCAAATAGAGCGAAATGAGGCATGGCTAAAATGCATGATCTGTTTGGTATTTTGAAAAAAAACTTCACAGACATGTTTTATATAGGTATGGCCCGACAATATATGTATCAAATATAGCATGATAGGTCCACTTTAAAGCAGAATCAGTCTGTTTGGAACAGGGCTGTAATAGAGGGGTATGAGCAGTCTGAGGCATGGCTACAATGATAATCAAGTTTTACACATCGCAGAAATCAGCACAACCTCAGGTAATGTTATATGTTACTCATTAAAGACTTCTATACACTATAATAGGGGATATTTGCCCATAAAACAAAAAAACGACTAAAAACGGAGCTTGAATTTGTAACTTAAACAGAACTTCGAACCATAATATTGAAAAAAAACATCCAACACAGAAAATTGCACACAGTTGTTGGGATTGTGCCAGAAGTGATTAGAAGCTTCTAACTTCTTCTGTTCATGAGTTATGCTTTGAAGATGACGTGATATTTGGGACCGTGGGTCTCAGAGGGTTAACGATGTTTGTTTTGCACGATTTTTAAAACATTTTCTGGTTTCTTCTTCCAGGACGGTGAAGTATAACAAGGGCTACGCTGCTCTGAGTCAACATGCTGAGGACAGTTTAGTGGCTCTGGACTCAGACAGGTGAGGTTCACTGGGTTCAATTCCTACTGAAGGCAGTCACCTGAACCCAGAGAGGGCGAAGTACACATCCTTTACTCAAGTAGAAGTACAGATACTCGTGTTTAAAAACACTCTGGTGAAAGTAGAAGTACTGACTAAACTTCTTTACTCAAGTAAAAGTAAAGATGGGCTTTGAAATGTACTTCAGTAAAAAGTACCCATAACTAGCAGCTGTTTTAAAGAGTACCTGACCTCCCTTTATATTAATAGAACAATAATGTCATTGTTAGCTAATGAATGTTTCCATGCTGAACAACGGCAACATGACAACGTTTTCATTGGTCCCTCTTCTTTAGAGAAGACCAGGAAATGATGGATACACGGATCGTGTTCAAATCAATAGGCACGCAATGACTCTAAATAATAATGATCACGCCACCAAACACACATTCAAACTAAAGGAACCAGCCTGTTTGGGAAATGTGAGAAGTAGAAAGTACAGGTATTTGGGTTCAACATGTGAGAAGTAGAAAGTACAGGTATTTGTGTTCAAAATGTAAGAAGTAGAAAGTACAGGTATTTGTGTTCAACATGTAAGAAGTAGAAAGTACAGGTATTAGTGTTCAACATGTAAGAAGTAGAAAGTACAGGTATTTGTGTTCAACATGTAAGAAGTAGAAAGTACAGGTATTAGTGTTCAACATGTAAGAAGTAGAAAGTACAGGTATTTGTGTTCAAAATGTAAGAAGTAGAAAGTACAGGTATTTGTGTTCAACATGTAAGAAGTAGAAAGTACAGGTATTAGTGTTCAACATGTAAGAAGTAGAAAGTACAGGTATTTGTGTTCAAAATGTAAGAAGTAGAAAGTACAGGTATTTGTGTTCAACATGTAAGAAGTAGAAAGTACAGGTATTTGTGTTCAAAATGTAAGAAGTAGAAAGTATAGGTATTTATGTTCAAAATGTAAGAAGTAGAAAGTACAGGTATTTGTGTTCAACATGTAAGAAGTAGAAAGTACAGGTATTTGTGTTCAAAATGTAAGAAGTAGAAAGTACAGGTATTTGGGTTCAACATGTAAGAAGTAGAAAAAATAACGATAGCCCCGCCTCTGCTGCTCACTGCTGTAGCATGGCCAGTAGCTACTGCTAGTGCTACTGCTAATGACCATGCTACAGATGTTAGTGCAACATCTACAGCTCCTCTACCACAACCATCAGCAACAAGTGGACATGGAGAATTACATGAACCACTACATGTTGCTAAATCCACCGCGGGGCATAAACAGAAGGGTAGCCATGGCAACATTGCTCCGGGGTCTTCTTCGCTGCTTTTGGTGTATTTTGTGGCGGAAGTTACAGCGCCACTTACAGTCCCAGCATATGTACTACAGCGTGTCCAGCGGTCTCGTTTGAACAGACACGTTAAATGAAACGAATGCATGTGAACGGAAGACTTTTTTGAAAACGCATACTGTGCATAAACGCAAACGTTCCCGTGTAAAAGCAGCCTTAGCTTGGTCCTGAAGGAGACGGGAGGCGAAATGGGTGGAGGAGGGTTGCGTATTGTCACCTGAAATGACAGCTGACAGAGGGAAGAGCAGATATAAAGGGATTAGCGGGAGCTATGATAGGCTTGTGAGAATGGAGAGAGGAGAGATTGGTTAGCTGGGGAGTGACACCCGATCACTTAATGAGGGAGGAGAGAGGATTGAAATGACATGTAATATGAATGAAGAGCTTGGTCTTCCTGATTGAACTTGCGCTGAGCTTTCATTTGGTTTTGTTGTACCATGCAAAGAGCTGGCTGTAAACAGGCGACTCCAAATTGCATTTTGCACTCAAAGGATACTCCTTAAATGTTTTTCTAAACAAACATAAAGACTTTCTTGGTCTTTTTGGGCTGATAGAGGAACCCTAAGGGATTAGAAATCACCTTAACTCACATTTTATTCCACATGTTTGAGAGATGTAGTGTTTGTTTAGTTCTTTATTGGAGAAAAGAGGGATTTAAATCCACTTTAATCAGACAACACTTTGATACATTAAGAGAGTCTTTCCATACATTCCTAATTCTTTTGACGCCCTCCCGTATTTGATTTTGTATTTAATATATATATAATCCTTGAGTTATTAAGACTGTAAGGTGCTTTTTTTTGTTTACATTTGAGGCAGTGTGACTTCCTTTTGGGAGAGTTTTGATGTAGGAACACTGTTTGATTGAGTTCTCTGTGTTTTTGAGATTAAAACATAATAACCCAAAACAAAAAGCTCCTAAAAACCTGCATTTTATCAGAAAATCCTCCATTTAAAAAACAATGTCATATTGTGTCCTTGGGCAAGACACTTCACCTGAACTTGCTCCTGTGGGTATTGTCCACAGTAGACCATTACATGTATGATCTGTATGTGTAATGTGTATTTGTAAAGCGCTTTGAGTCATTGATAAAGCGCTTTAATAAATATAAGGATTATTATTATTATTATTATTATTATTATTATATTGGAATAATTTGAAGTACATCAGTGTGTTTGAAGACGGATTTAAAGAACTTCCTGCTTGTCTTCACAGTGACGAGGAGATAGATTTTGAGCAGTACTCTTCGGGATACTCTTCAGCCGAGGTGAGTTCTCCTTCAGATGCTTTCACATATTTCCCTCACGATGCAGTCGAACTGGCCAAGTGACTATGAGTGTGTTTCCTGTTCATGCTAATATGTTCAAAGATGGGCTTCATTTCTCTATTTGCATCTTTGTGACTTCTGTGCAATCCATCCCTTTGTCAGCACACGGTTTCTGCACGGTGTAAAACTGGTTCATTATTTTAAGATTGTTTTTGTCTGACAGTCGCAACACCACATTATACATATATAAAAAAGTATTTAGATCCTTTACTGAAGTAAAAGTATAACTAATTATATTTAAAAAGTACATTAGATGTCACTTGTTAGACTTTTATATATTTAAAGTGTGTTGTTTTTATGAATTTTTACTGTTATCCAAAGCGACTTACATACACTCAATACTGTGGAGTACAATCCCCACAGGAGCAATTTAGGGGAAAGTGTTATCAATGTTGAGTCAATTAAAAAAACACTGTGTCGATTAGAAGTGCAGTACTGCATCATAACATATCACCACTGTGCATGAAACCAGTCACACACACACACACACACACACACACACACACACACACACACACACACACACCCTGCTCAGATATGGAGTCGGGTGGTTTTCCCGGCCGTTTAGCAGAAATCAGTCTTTCTTGTTTCCTCACATTACTGTAGAAGTAACTAGAATGTGTACTTAACCCTTGTGCCCTCCTCGGGCATTTTTGTACATTTTTCCTGACTTTTTTTCTTTGATTTGGGGTTCATATCAGCTGTGTTACAGCTTTTGGCATGGATTTTTGCAAGAAGTCTTCTTTTGAGTCAAATTTTTGAAATCCAATGTCGTTTACTCTTACATGTTTTGTATACTCTCGTGATGCATTTTGCACCCTCTGGACCCCTTCGTGGCAAAAATGTACACGCTCATAGAAACTGCTATTAAATCATCATACATCAATATTTTATTAAACTTTTTTTTCCATGAATCACTTGAACAACTTCTAACGTGCTCAAAACTACCAAACATCCAATAATTTTCAGGATTTTAACCCTTTAAATGCCTGTTTCATTATTTGAATTATTTAATTTCTCTTTAAAAAAAAAAGACAAAAAATGAATTTCTTTCAATATAATAATAATTAGTAGAGGGATGAAACTTTGGTGGTTATTAGAGTCTGGGATGTGTCAAAGATTAGCAACAAAATTGATTTGACTGCATTATTAATTTTTACGTAGTGTCAGATACTACCTCTGGACACCTTCGTGGCAAAAATGTACACGCCCAAAACAACTTCTATTAAATCATCATACATCAATATCTTTTTCTACTTTTTTTTCATGAATCACATAAACAACTTCTCACGTACTCCAAACTACCAAACATTCAATCATTGGCAGGATTTTAACCCTTTAAATGCCTGTTTCATTGTTTTAATTATTTCATTTCTCTCAAAAATGCCTCATTGACTTCCATTCAGACCACATTTGTTGATCTCACTGCCATTGCAGTATAAAACCATGCATTTTGTAATGTCAGCATTTCATTTAGAAGAAAAGTAGTGATATTTGATATTTCTACTCTATTCCAACAGATTCCACCATTTTCCCACTGTAGGCCGATGCATGACATTCTTACATTTTTGCCAGTTATATTATGGAGCCGTGTGACTACCAGGGGGCCCCGAGAGTGGTGTGTGTGTGTATGTATATGTGTGTGCGTGTGTGTGTGTATATGCGCGTGTGTGTGTGTGTGTCATTTCCAGCAGCAGACTAGCAGGTCCTGCAGCATGTGACCTGGTGCTCTCAGGTGATAGAACAACAGTTTTTTAGGCCTGTGCACAAACAGCACACACCTCTCCTCCCTCTCCGTGTGTGTGTGTGAGAATCTGTAAGCATGCACAGATCATTTCATGGGAAAAAAAGGCCATCTTTTGAGGGATGTGTTTGATGTGTCTTTGAAGAGCTGCTTGATTACTCAAAAACAACTGTTAGTGTGTTTATGCACCTGGCTGCCAAAGATAAACATGCAGTTTGACCAAGGGCTTATTTCATTAGTGAGCAGAGAAGGAGAAAGACCTGGAGCAAAGAGAAGGAACTCAAATGAAGAAGCATTTCAGTGCAGAAGAGACTTCAGAAATAATCTTGAAGCCTTCTTCTGCCAGCGAGCTGCAGGACTCATCTGAAGAAGACACAAGGTTCGAGGGGGGGTCTGACACTGAATGCTCTCTGGAGTCCAGCATTTCTTTGAGTTCCTCTGACCCTTCATCTGAAAGTGGAGAGGACACTGAGGGTCCGGCCCACCATCCACCACCACGGGGGGCTTTCTTCTCACAATCTGTGAGGACACCCTGGTTTTCCCCAGCTCCTGGGAGAACGACCTCCGTTCTTCTCTGTCCCCTCACTGTGGGTCTCTAGAGAAGACCAGGAAATGATGGATACACGGATCGTGTTCAAATCAATAGGCACGCAATAACTCTAATATTTGTGTCTCTTGTATTATTTAAAAACATTGTAAATGAACCTCTGTATGTCATGTTTTCAGCTCCATTGGCCTCCAGATGTTACTCCCACGGCCGGGTGGAGACGGACGAGGAGTTTGACGCCGGCTGGGTGACGTACTTCAGCAAACCTGACATCGATGCCTGGGAGCTGAGGAAAGGTACCTTTGTGCTTTTTAAATATCTTCTGATGATGTGTCCTCGCTCTGTTGTTAATAGTGTGGTTCATGTTATGGTTATAGTTGGGGTTTCATTGAAAAGTGTGGACAAAAGAATACATTCTGTCAAAAGTTAGACCTATTTTCAGTCAATCTGGAAAAGTGTTCTGGTTGTTATAAGCCCCAATGTTTCTAGGAGTTGGGTTTTATTCCCACTTTTAACAAAACTGTGTGTATTGTTTGGATGAAATGGTGCAATATAATGGTTGCTCTTCTTCTTATTGCTTATTCTAAATATAGTACAGGCAAGAGATGCAAATAAAGGACACAGCAGGACATTTAGATGAGAACACCAGGTCAAGCTAAATAAAATATATGAATAATATTAAATAAATAACCCAAAACAAAACTAAAAGGATCCCTAACGCATCACACTCTGAACTACACACAGATATAGTCCAAGTTACTGAGGGTCCCTGAATGCACCACACTCTGAACTACACACACATATAATCAAAGTTACTGAGGGTCCCTGAATGCACCACACTCTGAACTACAAACACACACACACAGCTGGGTTACAGAGGGTCCCTGAATGCACCACACTCTGAACTACACACAGATATAATCAAAGTGACTGAGGGTCCCTGAATGCACCACACTCTGAACTACACACACATATAATCAAAGTTACTGAGGGTCCCTGAATGCACCACACTCTGAACTACACACACACACACACACACACAGCTGGGTTACAGAGGGTCCCTGAATGCACCACACTCTGAACTACACACAGATATATTCAAAGTTACTGAGGGTCCCTGAACGCACCACACTCTGAAAAAGGATCCCTTCAACATTTTTAAATAACTAGGTTGACGGTCCAATGCACTCAAGAACCAAAGACACACACATACGATATGCATATTATATTTATTGTCCCATTTCATGTTTTGTAATGGCTTGTGGCAATATTATGAATGTGTCATAATGCTGCTGTCAAATCCTCGTCTCAGTACGATACCAGTCACCTCTGTGGAAACATTGGTATAACTGCCTTTTTTAATTTATATTGAAGTGTATGTCTTTTAAAAATTGATCTTGAGTCTCTTCAATAAAGCTGACGAATATCTTCTCCACAAGAAATTGTCTTAAAGTATTTTTCATGAACCTTAAATTCAGACGACTCTTGCTAATGATTGCTAATTCTTTGAAGTAATACATTTGTTTTTGTAATGAATGTAACCCTGAAGGCATGAACACCCTGATCGGGTACGACCTGGTGCCCGAGGCTAAGACCGTGGACTCGGCGCTCAGAGCGTGCCGGAGACTGAACGACATGGCCAGCGCCATCCGTATCCTGGAGGCCGTTAAGGTGAGATCACTTATCGAATTGTGGAAGAAATGAGGCCCTATGTCTCTTCCTAACCACTCTTACTTAATGTCCATGAGAATGTTCAAGATTCAAGGCTTTTATTGTCATTGTGTACATAGCTACAGTTTAGATATGTCAATGGAAATCTGAGGCTCCTCCAACAGCGAAACACAGTAAAACAGATCAAATAGTGCAAGGCAAGTTTATTTATATAGCACCATTCAACACAAGGGAATACAAAGTGCTTTACAAACATGAAAGACATTAAGAGCATTAAACACAGTAGAAACATTAAAAAGATATTAAAACATGAATAACACAGGGACATGAATAAAAGGTAAGATGTGAAAAGTTCAATTAAAAGCAGCGGCAAAAAGAAAAGTCTTCAGCCTGGATTCAAAAGTAGTAAAGAGTGCAAGTAAATACAAATACAATAGAATATAATAGAACTAGTGCAAGAATAGTCTATAAGATGCAAACAGATGAATGTTCTGGATGTTCTTTCCAAAGCTCAGGTGTTCAACAGTCTGATGGCCTGTGGGATGAAACTGTTCTGGTATAATAACATAATGATCTGGGATTAAAGGAAGTAGTGAAGGAGAATTCATCAGGACACTGGGAGACGTTATGATGAGACGGAGGGTGTTTTGGATGTGCCTCTGTTGTGGGGAAACTACAAAGCCACTAAAAGCACATCTAGATACTTGAGTCCGTGCATAGCATGTTGTTTCTTGAGGGTTTCATAAATGTGTGAAGCTAATTGGTTGCATGAAAGCCATTTAGTATCATTGTATATAACGGCTTTGAATAAATAATACTCTATGGAATATATATATACATAAACACTTATCTTTCGTAAAGGATGGTCCAGTGTTTCCTTAAGGAGGCAACAAGGGAAGCAAGGTGCCCACTGAGAGGCTTCTAGGTCAATTCACTCTGTTAGGAACATTTCTGAGTGAAAGATGAATAAAATAGTGCGAGAGAATGATTTGAGATGTGCAAGTAAATACAAATAGAATAGAGATAGTGCAAGAAGAGTCTATATACAAGTACATGGAATCTGATATATTAGATAAATAATTAGCAAGATGCAAACAGGTGAATGTTTATGGATGTTCTTTAGAAAGTGCAGGTGTTTAATAATCTCATGGTGCAATATAATGGATTGAAGTAGAGAACAATATTATCACCGTAGTATTCCCATGTGTTGTGTATGGAAAGACTTGTTGTTTATTTGATGACTAGATGCTAATTGTTGTTTAAACCAATCCTAAAGGAGGGCTTCAGTCCATATGTATTGCTGATCGCTGTAAGTAGTGTACGCTGTGTTCTCCATAACAACATCCTCTTCATTTGTTATTTCCTCTGTGTCTTTCAGGACAAAGCCGGCCCCCACAAAGAGATCTACCCGTACCTGATCCAGGAGCTGCAGCCCACGCTGTCAGAGCTCGGCATCTCCACTCCAGAACAGCTCGGCATGGACAAGTTATAGACCCTCCAGGTGACGATGCTCTCATTACAACATGTGTTTTTAGCACATCTCTGCACACGTGTCTCAGGGACAGTTTCACCCCAGAAATGACTCTACATCAGGGGTCTCCAAACCTCAGCAGATAAAGAAAGTATAATGGAATACGGCCCACAAATGAAACTTGTGCTCGTCTTATATTGTACTTCTTAAATACATATGTACAAATATATTACACAGTAGTATTCATGTGTTAATGAGACCACTTTTCTAATAAAGCTGGAAGCATTTTCTAACAAATCTTAGTTGATAAGAAAAAGCCCAATGACTTATTTCCATAACAAGCTTGAAACACACCGTTCCTATTCCTCCTTATTTTAATCAATCTGAAGCTTCTGTTTTAAGGGATGAGCTGCCAACACTCACGAGCATCACTTACCTACATTTGATTGGTTTTGCTAACTTATAAATGAACTTATGAGGCAATGAACCTCTACTGAGGGGCCCAGCCCTTCGTATATTTTTCTGTATGTGGCCCTCGGTGAAAAAGGTTTGGCCACCCCCTGCTCTATTTACTAATTACTCTTCTTTGTAACTCACTTTTTAAATCGGTTTCAATCAATGTGTTGGAGTCAGTTTCCCACGGTTACTGAAATCTGCCCTTTAAATGTCTGCCTTTGACATTTTGAAACACACACAGTGGCGTTTTTATATGTGCAAAAGTGGAGGGGCACGAACAACTTAGATGTGTATAGCTTCTGGTGCTTTTTTAAACACGTAAACAAATAGCTGTAGGCTATCCGTGGTTCTGATAGAGAGAGAGGGGGGGGGGGGAACACAGACACTCATCACGAGGTCACAATATCAATGGATCCAGCAGAGCAATAGCCTACAGGCAAAACACAGAAGATCAACAAAAGATATGACATCAAATGAACTTACCAAAGCTGAAGTAGAGGGTCAACTTCATTCATTTTCTTTCCTTGTTACTGATTGTAATCGCTATACGCTGCTCTCTCTCGTCCCCTCTTCACAACTACACTTTTCGCGGCACACGTACTTACAGCCAATCAGCTCTGAAGTATGAGATGACGTTTGGTGGGGTTGCCAGCACTATGCCCCACCGGTGATTATTTTGTTGCCGCACACATTGAATAGAAAAAGACTCTGAGCATGCGCAGTGTAGTTTTTACAGAACCCATTCACTTTGACAGAGAGAGAGAGGGGCTAGATCGGGGCTTGACCCACATCGCTCAAAACGGCTCAATAGGCACACTGTAGACACTAAGTAGAAGAACGCAGACTAAAACAGCAATGCACAGACGAATCAGATGATTAAACATGATCTTAACATATATTTGAACATATATTCTTTTTGCATATTTTTGGAATTATTATTATTTTCATGACTTTCTGCTGACACTAGGTGGGGCTGCCCCTGAGGACGAGTCGCCACTGAACACACATGTCTTTCTTCAAAAAGCACGAACCAGTTACTCAAAAAGAAATATCTGAGAATCCACTCATTAAAACATGTATTTAGCACATCTCTGCACACGTCTCTGCACAGCCCTCCAATTTAAAATATAACACAAGGTAGTCTGTCATATATTCAGTGTGTTATAGAGCAGGGGTGTCCAAACTTTTTTCTCTGAGGGCCACATACAGAAAAATATTCGAAGGGCTGGGCCGCTCACTAGAGGTTTATTGGCTCATAAGTGAAGTTATAAGTTAGCTAAACCAATCAAATGTCAGTAAATGATGCTGCAGCCTACATGACAGCTTTCCATAGGGTTTCATTCATTTTGTTAGCAGCTCATTCCTTAAAAGAGAAGCCTCAGATTGCTCATCATAAGAGGAAATAGGAAGGGTCGTTATTTCAATAAGTTATTGGGCTCTTATCAACTTAGATTTGTTAGAACATATTTGTAATTGACTGAAAGTGGGCTCATTAACACATGAACACTACTGTGTAACATATGTTTACAGATATATTTAAGAAGTACAATACAAGACAAGCTCAAGTTTCATTTTGTGGGCCGCATGCCATTATACTTTTTGCATTTGGCCCCCGGGCCGTAGTTTGGACATCCCTGTTACAGACCAAACGATTAATAAATAATGAAACATAAGCATTAGTTGCAAAGGAAAGTCAGATTGGTGCATCCAGACAGTCTGAACAGATAGAATGAATGCATGTGCTCTGTTTTATATCACATCAAAGTTAATATCATTGGGTTTTGGACTGATACGACGACACGTTTAAAGACACCACCATTATGGATTTGATGATCGACATGTCCACACATGTTTTACATAGACTCACATACTTTCAAATACCTCAGGCAGTTTCATCCCACAGGCAGTAAGACTGTTAAACACCTGAGCTCTGTGAAGAACATCCATAACATTCATCTGTCATCTTGCAATCTACTTATTTATATAAATAGTTATCACCGCAATAAACCGTATTTAATTTGGTCTTAATGTACATTATTTCATTTCATATTCTGTTCTTGTACATATTCTATTTACATGTATATAGACTTCTTGCTCTATTTTGTATGTTATTGTATATGTTGCATTGTTGGAGGAGCTCAGGTCAGAAGAATTTCATTCATTTTTTTTCTTTAGAAATCCACATTTCAAGAGAAATAGAGAAACTGGGATCGACGCTAGGCAAAAAAATACCGACAAACATCTTGATAATTGATTAATCGTTAAGGAAACTGCTATTTGAAGTCTCTAAAATCTAAACAACGTGCTGTTCACTGGGTGTTATATCAGATCACAGTGAATATCTTTGGGTTTTAGTCTGAGAAATCCACATTTTGAGAGAATTTGAGAAACTGGGATCGATAGTAGACAATCGATCCCAGTTTAATTATGTTACGCCCAGGTCTAGGGGAACCTAGGCGCAGCATAAAGTTGCACTGTCCCCACTTTTCCCACTCCCAAGAACATGGAGGCCGAGACAGAGAATGTCGTTTGGTAAATGTAATTACCAAAATGATTACAAAGAGGAGTAACAAAACCACAAAACAAACAAACCTTTTAACACAAAACTCTTACCTAACGAATGAGAAAAATAAACGTACAGGCTTCTTACCTACTCTAACGTAAAAACAGGAGAAAACAAATTATCCAAAAGAAAAGGGTTTTGCACTCCTGAGAAAAATAAAGCGTGTCTTCAAAGACAGGTAAAGGAGCTTTTCTTTCTACAGTCTCACAACAGAAGAGAAGGACCGGTATACGGTAATAATAGGTACACAGCACCACAGGACAGATATCTGAACGCAATGTGTGTTGGGAGAAGTCAAGTCAAAATACAGACAATTATCTGAATACTTGATTCATCGTTAAGGAAATAGCCACTACTTCATTATATATGTTGCATTGTTGGAGGAGCTCAGGTCAGAAGAATTTCATTGCCATGTCTACACTGTAGCTTTGTGCATATGACAATAAAACCTTAGAGTTTGAACGTCTGCACAGCCTTCTCTTGATAACTGGACTCAAACTCACACTGTACATTTCACATTTATATTCAATCTCATATTTAATAATCCAGTCCTGGCTAAATTAAAGTATATATCTAGTCTTTTAATTTCTCTAATGTTCAATGCCTTGTCTTTTCATGCTGCTGCAACGCAAACATTTCCCACATTGGGATCAATAAAGTTCTTCTTATCTGATCTTATCTTAAAATATACCACACAGTAGTCTGACATATATTCAGTGTTCCAAGTCTTTTAGTTTTTATGTTTTTTAGGTTCTTTTGTATTTAAATGTATATTTTTGACCTCTTTTTGCAACTTATGGTCTGAAGTTATTTATGTTTGCACCACAATACACCAGAGCTAATCCCTCTGTGTGTACCTGGTGATAAACTTGATTCTGAATTTAGGAAGTTAATGCGTGTTAAAATGTGCAGCAGCTCATGAAGGATATTGACTTCCTCTCATCTGAACATGTCTCCTTCTCCTCTCTCCTCAGGTCCTTGGATGTATAACGAGATGACGATGAGCTCTTCTGATTCCCCACTTTAAATATGTCTATATATTGTTGATCAAATCCATGCTTTCCTGTTGTGTACAAAATGGTGGACCTAATAATAAAGAAACCAATCATTTAAGAACGTGTGTTGTTCTTTTAGTTTTGTATATAAATGCATCATGTTTTCCAAGTTGATCAAATAAACTCATGAATACAAGATTAAAACATAGTTTCTCTATCTTGGTCAAAGTGTTGATGAACCAGTTTGTACCTTTTGGTTTGATGAGCTTCAGGTCACCAGGACTTGCTTTGTTTTTATTTCTGTACTTGGGTACATTTCTACGCTGAAGGATTTTAATTCTGCTCTCTGCAATGAGCAAAAAACGCATTGGTGGCTAAATATATTTGACTAAATATACACTGTAATTAAAAAAGTATTTCCTTATCCATAATTACTCGTGACATATTGCATAGTTATGATATACCCCTGTTCTTTGGAAACAATATACATAAGAAACAAGACTTTAAATCCATATGTATACTATAAGAACTGCAGTGAGTGCATATTTGAGTTGTGTTGTATTTGTTAACACGACTAAAGTACACATTTTAATTATTGTTGTCGATTCACATATACACAAACCAAGTATAAAGTCCAGTCGTTGTTCTAATCAGTATTTACATATAAGTGCTTTGTTATTGTTTAACCTTTTATACATTGCAATAAAACAACACAATGATTTGCTTCTGAACATGAAATAGAAACCTTGCAGACAGGTGTTTGCCCCTCTTTGCTCTTCTCTTCACCACCAGATGGCGACAGGAGCCTGGATATCTGTTTCTTTCTCATAAGCAGTAAGTTGTACCAAAGCCCTAGAACTGAAAGAGTTGCGACAGCGGAAGTCCAAAATGCTTGATCGTCACGTGGTGGTCTCTTTATAGGGCTTTGCTTCAGTCATACTCATACAGGGGCTGTTTCTCAAAGTCGAGGACGCTTCCTTCGTAGGACATGTCCTTCCGAGTCAGGTCCTTCAGAGGCAAGAATCCTTCCTAGCATTCGGAGAACGAAGAATGGAACAGGCTAGCAGGTGTGCAGGTGTGCGTCATATGAGAGGCCCCGCCTTAAATTGAGCGCGATTTGTTTGAAGACTCATAACTGATTTGCGAAGATCGAAGATGTACTTGAGTAACTGTATTTTGTAAAAGGATCATCTCTCCAGGACAGAACCACTAAACTAACATAACACGTTCTCCTTCTGTTTGCAGCCTTGAAAAAGTCCTGGAGGATAAGCAGCCATAAGAAAATCATAAAATCACCATCACCAATCAATAATACAATGTGTATTCATATATCATACTTGATGTCTGCAAACCTCTTTTACACATCTTGGTGCACATTGTAGCATAAACCACAAATATCAAGAAAAGAGGCAAAGTCAAAACAAGGTTCATTTTAATTATTTATTTGGAGGCTCTGAAGCATCCTTCCTTGACATTGAGAAGCAGCCACAGTATAGGACAAGCAATTTAAAATAAGTTTAAAAATAGAAAAGCATTTCCTTGTGTGTGTGGTTTAGTCATGGATGTATAATAGGAACTGGAAACAGCGTCGGAGGCGGGGTCTCGTTCTTTCCTATGAGAGCTGCTCATTGGCGCATGAAGACAAAATGGCCCAACTTTTGAGAGAGCGAAACGTCACAGATTACCCATCATGCCTGGCTCACTAGAATGAATTGAGAGAAAAAATAAATCTAGATTTGGCTTTTAGTGCATTTTATAACTTTAACAACCGAATGATTCTAATAAAAAAGTATCCACCGATTTACAGACGTCTCTTTCCCCATGTTACACAATGGGAAAAAAAATGTTTGGGCCGGGTAACGTCACGGACTGATACGGAAGTTGCAGTACCGCCATTTGGACACAAGGAATATTGGGCACAGAGTCCGGCGCACTTCCTGGGGGCTTGGGTTTAGGGAGGGCGGCGCCCTATCGCCCCCTATGGGCCAGCCGCCACTGGGTAGAAGTACAAAGTAGCAAAGATATTGAGATACTCAAGTAAAGTATAAGTACTTCAGAATTGTACTTAAGTACAATACTTGAGTAAATGTACTTAGTTACTGAACACCACTGGGTTTAATTCACTACCTAAGTATATTGTATTTACATTCACCAGCACCAACAGGTACAGGTTTTTGCAGTTTGATTATACAAAACAAATAAAACTCCAAATCGCATGCCTAGGTACCAAATGCCCCAAAATCCCAAATCTTACCCAGAAGTCAGTACCAATTGGTAAAATAAGAACAAGCCCTTATTTTTGTCATGACCCGGCTCCTATGCCTGACAAAAATGTGAAAGGATGAAATGGATGCTGGTAAATTAAAGTATTGTATGTAATAAAGTAAACATGTACTTGAAAAAAACTCAAGATAACACCAAAGGAAGGCCGATACGGGTAGATGCTCTCAGGAGGGAGTCCAGGAGAAAAGAGAGAAGGAAAGTGGCCTTCGCTCAGAATCTGTGTTACCTTCAAGGACAAGTGGAAACATGTACAGGTAACAAAACAGAGGACTAGACTTCAACTGTCACACACACTCCACAAGGTTTTTCCTCAGCTCAAGTTGAGCTCTTCGCAAAGATACGGGTCCAGCTCACGGAGAACATTGATCAGAACCCTGCTGGCTGCAGCTCCTTTTCTTCGCACCGCGTCCACCACCTCTCGTGCTCCGTCATTTTGGGGTTTTGCTCTGGCCGACGTCATTTCAGATTCACTGATCACTTCAGAGTCAAAGAGTTTATCCAGAAGGTCGTTCAGGAGAGTTGGAGTCACTCTTTGAATGAACTCTGTCCGAACTGAGCGCAGCCTCTGGTTTGCTGGGACTCTGCTCTCTGCTGGGACTCTGCTCTCTGCTGGGACTCTGCTCTCTGCTGGGTCTCTGCTCTCTGCTGGGACTCTGCTCTCTGCTGGGACTCTGCTCTCTGCTGGGACTCTGCTCTCTGCTGGGACTCTGCTCTCTGCTGGGACTCTGCTCACTGCTGGGACTCTGCTCTCTGGGACATTTCTCCGGAACAATTCCTTCCTTGGAACTGGAAGATAAACAGGGAAAATACTTTTGTTAACCAACAATCACATTAAACAGATCTCTTAAAAATTAAAGTAACTCGACATTCCCAGAGGTGGATTCCTGTTCACTTAAAGTTATAATATGTAACATTTCCTCATTAAAATGTATAAAAACTCCTACAACTGTATTATTTATATTTTGTTGAGTTGTGTACAAACATTATTGCAAATGGTTCAGAGAGATGTGTAATTTTAATCAAGGTAACAGTACGTTCATCACGGTCTCCTGTAATGGCGGCGTATCCACTTAAGCATGAGAAGCTGAAGACTACAACTCCCATAATGCCACGCTGTTTCACCACTGCACAACACTAGTTTTTATAGTTTTAGAATATAACAGGTTGTGTGTTTAATGTAGTAATGATGCGCTGCCATGGAGCCTTAATAGAGAATGCTATGAGATGGAGCTTTAGAGTTATCCAGTCTATCACTGGGTCTGAGCTCAGGTGGAGTCTTTACCTTCCAGTGACACGCGACATTTCAAGACTTCATTTCCACCTTGGTCCTTGACCTTCAAAACCACTCTCTCTGTGCTCGTCGTCAGGGAAACTAGAAATGCCGGGTGGTAGTTTGGTCCAAACCTGGAATCAAATCTTTTACTCTGGAAACCAGAAGCAGAAGTTACATGTTTATCTGGATCTTTCCTGATTGTGAATCCACATGCAGATAAATGTGTGTTAATGATCATTGTGTTTCTTTAGAGGAGTATCAGTGACTCACCTGAGGCTGAATGAAGAAGCCCTCAGGTTCACAGTGCACACTGTAACTGTGATCAATGTCCAGCTCACAGTCGGAGGAGATTGGGATGTTCACAGCACGACTGTGTTTTTTAACAACCTTCAGAAACAGGACATTTTGATCAATTTAAAACAACATGTTGACAGACCTGCTCTACAGAGATATAAGAATTACAATCAATTAAGAATAACATCATGAGGACATATGTGAGTAGATTAATTAAAGTGTATAGGTTAGA
Source organism: Trematomus bernacchii (assembly GCF_902827165.1). Lineage (NCBI taxonomy): Eukaryota > Metazoa > Chordata > Actinopteri > Perciformes > Nototheniidae > Trematomus > Trematomus bernacchii. The sequence goes on from NW_022987772.1 coordinate 2,217,316, forward strand.
TATTTTTGGATGAGATTCCAATTCTCCAACACATTTTTTTATATATGTATTAGGGTTGTTTACGGAGCCCCTAAAGGCTCATGAAGTATCTTGTGCGCACGATACACTTCAGAGACATGTTTTGTCTATATCTGAGACCTATAAGTATTGATGAAAAACAGTATAATAGGGGACCTTTAAGGCTTCGATTAGGGTTGGACTCCCAAAATACTTCCCTTCAATCTTTCAGTTGTTGAGTGTTTCAACTGAGCCTTTCAGTATTTGCTAACCATCTGATTTGCTGTCGATGTTAATTATGTAACCTGCCATTCATACATTCATCATCACATTATTGATTTAATACTTATGTTATTCTGTAGTTTATATATTCTTAGCAGTTCATGATTATTTCATTTATAAAGAACCATTGTATGTGTTTTGTGTGTGAAGTAAATCAGCCTATGTTCACAGAGTAAACTCAGATTCACAGAAGATGAGACTAATCGTGTTCTCATATCATCTCTCTCAGTAGGGAGCTTGGGGACACAACTTCTTAACGTTTCTTTTTACGTATTTTAAAGTATCAAGGTAAACTTCGAGTTTGATAACCAAAGTAGAGTGTGGCACTCCACGTAAATAATTAAGAATTCATTATTAAATCTGCGTGGGCTCTCCCCATCCGTCTATGGGCGGGGGGGGATCCCCCGGCACTGTTTTTTGAGCACACTTTCTGCGAGGTAAGCGCAGCAGGGTGTGCTCTGTCAGCCGCAGCCCAGATTTCTCCTCGGTCACAACCGGGTTAAAGGAGAATGTGGGGCAGCAGCTGCTGACCAGAAAAGCCGGTCAGGGGCAGTAGGGTGGAATGATGTTGTTGCGCGTATACATCAGGGCTCCACCCACTGTACCCATAGAGTCCAGTAGAGGGCGGAGCCTGTGAGAGATATAACGTTGGGTTACGTATTGTAACCCTTGTTATATTAGCACAGGCGGAGCCCTCTACTCAGGGCACTGTCTGTCCTATATCGCTCGCTGAAGAGAGGTGTAGGATGATAGTCAGGAGGCGAGGCCTCCTTTTATACGGTGTGATGCGTGCGCATTCAGGTAGGCCCGCCCCAAGGCCGGCTACGTCTATAGAAATCTCAGTAGGTGAATGCTTGCATAGAGGGTAGTACCCATAGGGTCCAGTAGAGGGCTCCGCCTGTGCTAATATAACAAGGGTTACAATACGTAACCCAACGTTTCATCCCTCCAATTCTATTCTATTCAGTAGGGAGCCTGGGGCCACAACTTCTCTGTGGAAACAGCTGTGGTTTAAAACAAGCATTTAGGCTGATGGTGAGCACATTACCTCCTCCTCAAGGACGTTGTTCTGCAGCAGAAATACATCCAGTATTTGTTCCTCTCGGCCCGGGGGTCGTAGGAACAGCAGAATTTGGCCCTTTATTCGCCACTTCAGAAGCCTTTTCAATGTATCGATGATAAGGCCAAAGAGAGAGAGGTGAAGCACCTTCACCACCACGTGAGTGTGTGTGACCTCCAGCGGCTCCAAGATGCTCAGGCCTTCATCAGTGATGTGGACGACAGACAACAGGCCGTCCAGGAGCAGCGCTGTGGAGCAAAGAGCTGGTCATCTGTTGCATTGCTGCTAACACAGCTTCATCATCTTCAATGTCACACCACTTTAGCTCAGAGCTAATGTTCATCTAATGTCATTCACTTCGGAGCCTCACTGGGATGTACCAGTTTATATCCTTCACCTTTTATTTGTAATGTTTAATTATTGTTCCGTCCCCCTGTGATCTTTCTGGATGTGAGCGTGCGTAATTATTTTCTAATTTACAAGACTGCTGAAATGTTTGTAATCTGCAGCCAGAGCAGCTTGACTGTGTCCGGTCTCATGTCTGAGTGATTCTCTAGATGTGTGAAGAGTTCTCTAAAGCTTTTAGGGCGTAGTAAGTCTAACTTATAAATGTTGTTGTCTGTTGTTTTGTTTTGTACATGCTTCAGCCAGACTGACAATGAAAATCTTGTGTCACAGGCTTCTCCAACAGAGAAACACAAAACACAGATACACAGAAAAATATAGTGCAAGTAAATAGTAAATAGTAATACAAAAAGAAATAGTTTTAAAAAAGTCAAATAGTGAAATAGTGCAATAAGAGTCTATATGCAAGTTATTGAAATAGGATATATAGGTAAATAGATAAATAATTTTTAAATATTTGTTTAAGTAGCAGCCAGATGAATATTAGGGATGTTGTTTCAACTGTTCAGGTGTTTAACAGATTTTGCTTCAACAGTTCTGGTGGTTAACAGTCTTATTGTCTTTGTTAAACTAGTTAACTTTTGAAAAGTAGTGGATGGTATAAGGTGCTAAACATTATATAAGTGTATTTGTTAACACTGCAGATGTCTTTACCATCCTCTGTCTCACTGTGTGGCAGGTGGAGCTGGCAGACGGCAGCTTCATCAGAACACTTCACGTCGAACAGCGGCCCTGCTGCCTGCTTGCCAGCTGATTGGAGGAGGTTCTCATCCCAAGTGGCCGCCCTGTACAGAAGCTCCGCCTCCTGAGCCATGACGAACACCAGGCCAGTCGAAGCACACTGGAACATACCTGGACCAGGACACCTGAACCTGTAGACACACAAGAGACAAGTTACTACAACAAGCCTTCACTGGCCTGTGTTCTGACTGACAGGTGTTCATCCAGCTGGAGTCTGACCTGGAGGAGGGTTTGTTGAAAGATCTGAAACACCTGATGATTACAGGAGCATCACTGAAGATGTGTCCACATGCATCAGAATGTGTGTTAACACATTTTCATTAAATTAACAAAATGTCTAGTCCAGCGAGGATCTAGACTGGTACAAGAAAACAATCCTACACACAGAGGCATTATCTTATTGATGTCTGCTGGAAAGAGATTGGATGCAATACCTCAAGGTGAAAGACTTGAAATGAAACACAATTAAATAAATATATATTTTCAATGTGTTTAAAATAATATTTGGTCATGTTATAGGATTACCTGTATGAAGACTCAGTTGTGTGTTCAGGTGAGAAGGATTCAGGAGCCTGGAACAAACAAAGTTATTTATTTTATTAGAAATCAAGTTAAGTTCTAGCTTCAACTCTCAACTGCTCCTCTCTCACCTTTCTGTCTGTCTTCACTTCCTGTTCCACATCGGAGTCACCTGATGGAGAGAAGAGGTGACGGAGAACAATAAGAATAAAACTATATCATTCTTGTACTATAAATACCTTTTAAGATCAGATGTATTGTACAATATATTGATGAATGGAGGGTATGGTTCAGTACTCACAGTTCTTCTGTATCTTGGCTCTGATTGGCTCGTCATTTATCCTGCAGGGATGAACACAATCCAACAGTTTGAGATCAAGTTAAAATAATAGTTAGTTCTTTGAGTTAGTCAGCTTCAGAGTCCTGACTGATCCAATGCTTTACATCACATCATATCTTCTCTGCAAACACTACGACTGACTGCCCACAGCTCTCAGCTGCATTAGAGAATTCACTAGGCATTAGTCCAGGAACATAGAAAAACAAACAGACTTCCTTTTTAACTGTAACATCCCATTCGTCTGTTAATGAGTTGCACCTGACTGAAATGTGGCATTGCATTGTCAGCTTGTATTATATTGCTTGATAATAATGAAAGTAAAGAAACACAAGATGAACAAAAGGAGAAACTGCAGACAAATGGTAACATCCATGATTTGTTGTGCTAAGCTAGGCTACGCCTGGAAGGTGGAACTGGAGAGATTCCCCAGTGAGAGGAACCCCTCCACCTCCCTCTGTTTAATACAATACTGCGGAACCAGCAGAGAGTCGAACCCTTACTGACCAGAGAGTCTCCAGTCTGCAGTCTGGATTCTCCAGAAGATCTATCAGCAGCTCCACTCCTGAATCCTGCAGAGCGTTCTTACTCAGGTCCAGATCTCTCAGGTAGGAGGGGTTGGACTTCAGAGCTGAGGCCAGAGCAGAACAGCTGATCTCTGACAACCTGCAGTCTCTCAGTCTGAATAAAGAACACATGATCACATGGTCAGTTTAAACTATTCAGTCAGTATAAGCATCTTTTAGCTTTATAAAAATGTTGGAAGAAGCAAATACTGAATATATGTTTTGTGTTTGATTGGAAATACTTATTAATTGTACTAATTTGTCTTTTATATAATGTAGTGAAATAAAGCTTGATGGAGGTTCAGTTTGAATTATGCAGAGTATAATTCTTATTATAATATTTACATTTAAAGCTGAATATTGCTCTGCCACTGTCAGGGAAAGAAACCACAGAAGAAGAAAATAGACTTTAGCATCAAGATACTCAGTGAGGATCAGGATCATATCAGCCTGATGTCTGCAGCTCCGAGTCAACACAACTCTCACATATTCATCTCAGCACAGAAGTTAAAGATGGAGAACTGACCTGAGAGTCTCCAGTCTGCAGTCTGGACTCTCCAGAAGATCTCTCAGCAGCTCCACTCCTGAATCCTGCAGAGCGTTCTGACTCAGGTACAGATCTCTCAGATGGGATGGGTTGGACTTCAGAGCTGAGATCAGAGCAGAACAGCTGATCTCTGACAAACTGCAGCCCTGCAGACTGAATAAAGAAAACATGATGTAAGTTTAGAAAAACAAAGTTTCAGCTTAAAATATTCAAGGTTCAATAATCTGTTTATAGCTGGAGAAGCAGAGAATGTAGGAGTTTATGTGGACATCCTGACAGGTTAAAAACTGTAAGATCCAGAAAGAGAAAAGAGCTCTCATTAATATGAAAGACAACGTGCTTCACCTTCAATAAAAAGTGGAGACTTCACATCTGAACCTCTGCTCCATCTACACTAACTCATGATGTGCAGCCAGACTAATACAAACCCACTGAAACTGATTCAACTCAAGATCACAGTTTACAAATATGACAAATATGTCGGGATGAATTTAGAAATGTGATAAAAAATAAATAGAGAATATTTATTTAGGAATAGTGGAGCCATACATCCAAAGCATCTTCAGTTTAAACTCCTCAGTCAGTATGAGCATCATGTAGCTTCATACAAATGTGAGAAACAGCTAAAACTGAACATATTTGTCAGTGTTTGATAGTTTTAATATAAATATTTAATTATTGTATTCATGTGTTTATAATGTCATTTATTTAAAACACATGATGGAGAATATAAGATGAATTTGAGGTTTTTAGGAGGTTCAGAGGGAATTATGCAGTTAGATTTTTCCTTAAAGAGCAACTTGCAGGTTAGAGACCCCAGTGAATGAATGTGTAGGAAAATGATGTATACACTAGATTTTCAAAAGAATATACATAAATAAACACTACAGTGACATCTGGCGTGGTTTTTGTGAGACATTTTTACTTCCGCATAAAAAAAGACCACCCGCGTGTGACGTCACATGAGGGAGAGCGGCCGGTCTAACGTATTAATAAACATGGATCACAATGCTACTTTTGACACAGAAGTGGTTGAAAATGTATATTCGAATGCATATGATGGACCACAACAGTAGTAGTACATATCCCGCTTCAATCTCATTAGTATGCATAAAAAAGTGACAGGTCACACCTTCTAAGTCCCGCCCCCTAATTATGTTAATGACCCCCTTTGATATGCTAATGAGCCCCTTTGTTCGAGGTGTTATCGCGTACAGGTGTTACATCCTCACCGGTAGCCCCCACCCCCCTCAGCCCACCCCCCCTCCCCCTCACATACAGGTGTTACATCCTCTCAGGTAGCCCCCCACCCCGCTCAGCCCCCACCCCTCTCAACCCACCCCCTCCTTACAGCAGGTTTCACATCCTCCCTGTCGCCCCCCATCCCCTCCTCAGCCCCCACCCCTCTCAACCCCCTCCTCCTCCCCCCTCCTGTCCGGTCGGCATGTTCGTTACAGTTTAAATCTTCCGTGGCAAAATTAGAAAAGTGCCGGCTAAAGGTCTTCTATGTTATTTAATGAGCTTTGAAACAAACTGATATGATTCGATATTAAACCAACTAGTTATAGTAGATTAATTAACTATTCAAAACGTGTACAGTAATTTACAATAACACGGGAATAATAAACGGACTGCTCTCCCCCCTCCTGACAACACGCCAGTATCATGCAGCTCGCGGGTCCAATAATGAGTGACTCGACAGTAAAACTAAAACAAACTTTAACTAGTTTAGGTAGTTTGAGAGGTAATTAAAATAGCTACGTGTGTTATCTATGAGTGTGTTTTGTTCCGCTCACCGCATGCAGAGATGCATGTCGAATAGTCCGCAGCACCGGGGTCTCCCTCCGTCAGCAACAGCGGGTATCCCCCGTCAGATTAGACGTTACTAGCGTTTATGTCCATGCATAATCAGCCCCTATAGGACATCTTTTGTCTGTCACACACTATTCTTGTATGTCACATAAGAGGTGCAACTGATGCGGTATTGCGCTAAAGGGGATATCATTCTGGCCGGAGAGATTTCCATCCACACACACACACACACACACACACACACACACACACACACACACACACACACACACACACACACACACACACACACACACCCATACCCGTATTCCCCTCCTACCCCGCCTTTTTTTTTAAAAATAAGAGTTGGGTTAATAACTAAGGAGGCTCTCTTGAAGTGTACGGATGGTGAACTAATGTTTAATTACTATACTAACTATAAGGGCCTCTCTTTGTTGAAAGGAGGGGTAATCTGGTAATAAATGCAACAAAGTCTCTCTGAAGAGGTTGGCAATAAATTAAAGATCTTAATGACCCCATGGCGTTTGGTTTTTTTCTTTATGTTTAATTACATCAAATCCACTAATAAAATAATCCCTATATGAAGTTATATGTGTCATCTTTCCTGAAACCGAAGTGCTGTCCGTTTTACAAACAAGTTATCTTTCTGCTTCTTCACCCCTGAATTTTCCTCCCCCGTCCCTATTACTTCAGCCATCACATCAAGTCAGATCTGTGAAATTAAACACCTCTTCTCAAAGCGTGACTTCCCTATTGGGGGAGTGGGGCAGTAGGGCCTAACCCGATTTGGCCAAATATACTAACATGCAGAACATATGGTATGTTTTGAAAAAAGACTAACCATCTATCCAGTTCAAGCTGTCTTTAAGATGTGACATTGCGCTCTGACTTTTTCCCGTAAAATCGTGACAAACTATTACTTATTAAATTTGACCTCATACTGCTTGGTTGAAAATGATAGATGAGCATTTTACCAACAGATCAACGCGCAATCAACCCATACAGGACATCTCTTTCTACACATTATGTGTTATCACTATAATATCATGTCATTATTTAATGTTGTTTTGTTTGTGTGTGTGTGTGTACAACGAAGTCTCTTTGAGAGGAAAATTATAATTTAAAGATCTTATTACCCCCTTATTGTTTAACTACTTCACACAACTATTAAAGAATCCCTATATGAAGTTACATGAGGCTACATTTACTGGTGTGCTTCCCTAGATGATGTAAATAGTCTAAGTGTCATGTTAGGGGGGCATTACGGACCTCAGGAGTCCGCCCTTGGAGGCTTGGAGAGCGGATAAAGAGAGGTGTAGAACTAACAAAAAATAATTAAGTATTTGCAATGCATAAACATAGAAGTTATCACTGTCATATTATGATCACTTAATGTAAGTAAGTTTAAGTAAAACTAACACAAGTCAATATTATTCACCTAGGCATTAGTGGGCTTGAGGGTCTCAGGGAGCGTGAACAAAGTGACTTGTCTCTGTATTTGAGGATTCTCAGTGCAGGCACTAACAGGAAGCTGCTGTGCATTAGTGGAGAGTCCTCTGAAGGCAGCTGTTATTTCATTCACACACTCATCTGTTACCTGCTGACTCCTCATAGTAAGTCTAGCCAAGTCAGCTGTTAAGTTGTCCATACCATCGCTTGATAACTGGTAACTTTTGATTGACAGTCCAGCCATGGCAGCTGCCAACTCGTCCATATAATTCTTAAGAACGTGGTGACAATACTACAAAAAAGTATATATATTAGGTCAGTTAACCTTGAAGAGCTAAACAGTTCAAGTGGTAAGTAACTAAGTATTTGCAATGAATAAACATAGAAATGATCACTGTCATATTATATAATCACTTAATATGGAGATAAGTAAAACTGACACAGACAGTTTAAACTGCTTGTTAAAACGCTATTGCTTATTGTGTTTTCTCAGCACACTAACATAAATAAGGATGTATAATATAAAAAACTAGAAAACGATATAGTATTTTCAAGTCTTACTTTAGTATGGTAAAATTAAGAACAAGTCACATTAAAGTGTGTCATGATTTTCCGTAAAAAAGTCAAGTATAGTTTGTCAAAAGAATATGAAAAAATCATTTTGTAGAGTAGTATGTTGAAAATCTCAGTGTTTAACTGAACACACCTACATGTGATAACGCCTCGAACAAAGGGGTAATTAGCATACAAAGGGGGGTCACTAGCATCAGTGGGGGAAAGGTGCTACGGGAATGAACTTTGAGGAGGGGGAACTTGTAAGAATTTCCAGCTTTTGAAGACAATTATGTGGTACCCGTCCTTACAGCTAAACAAATCCTATGCCAGGTATTCAACAGACCACAAGAAGCACAAGAAGCCCCAGAAAGGATTACATTCAGAGCTAATAATGGTGAAACCGAAGAAGAAGCAAAGCAGATTATAATCGTTGCGGGTGAAAGGATAGAGAATTTGCAAGTGATGTTAATGCACTTATCTGATATAAAAAATGCATTCATTTACTTCCAAGAGACCCCTAAACATCTAGTTGGGCAATGTGAATTGAACGATAAACCGATCACTGTAAATGAAACGCGGAGAGAGGCAGCAGTGCAAATCGTTAAGTCTATTACCTTGTATGCACTACGACATTAACTTGGTCAAATGTAATATGTCTTTCCGAAGATGTGGCGAATGGTGTGTTTTTCAATTAAACAACCATAACAAATTAAAATGTGTTTTATTTTTGCTTTCATATATAGTAATAGTATTAACTCCTCTGACTAGACTGTGCTAAAATAAGACGTTTCACTGTTAAATAAAAATGGAAGTAGAAAATCGAGATAATGATGAGGCTCGTTATGTATCCAGTAACTATGAACAGCAGTTTGAAAATGTTATTTAACCCTTTAACTCTAATTGACAAATCTAAAATAGCCTCTAGCTTATCTATAAATTTGTGATTTTAACACTTATTCACTGACACAAGGCAGATTATGGCTTTTTTCTCTTGCCAAGATACTTTTAGACACACTCTGAGGTATGCAAAACCTTAAAACTAGAAAATGAAGTACATTGTCTGATTAGATTTTTTCGTAAAGACTGTTTCTCTAAAAGGCAAGTTTGTGATTTTTAACACTTATTTACTGACACAAGGCAGATTTTGACTTTTTTCTCTTTTCATGTGTTACCAAGATACTTTTTAGATACACTTTTATGTATGCAACACTTAACAAAGGGGTATAATATGAAGTACTTTGTAAGGGAATGGGGGTTTCTTTAATACCCCTTTTTTTATTTCTAAAAAACACTTGTACAGTTAAATAATGTAGGTTTTTCTCTGATATTCTAGTTATTTTCAGCTACCAAGATACTTTTGTTGATACACTTTTATGTAGGAACATTTGGCAACTGGTAGAATGTCAATTATTTTGTAACAAAAATGTATTTTCTTAAAGACTGTGACTCTAAAAGGGAAGTTGGTGATTTTAACACTTATTCACTGACACAAGGCACATTATGGCTTTTTTCTCTTGCCAAGATACTTTTAGACACACTCTGAGGTATGCAAAACCTTAAAACTAGAAAATGAAGTACATTGTCTGATTAGATTTTTTCGTAAAGACTGTTTCTCTAAAAGGCAAGTTTGTGATTTTTAACACTTATTTACTGACACAAGGCAGATTTTGACTTTTTTCTCTTTTCATGTGTTACCAAGATACTTTTTAGATACACTTTTATGTATGCAACACTTAACAAAGGGGTATAATTTGAAGTACTTTGTAAGGGAATGGGGGTTTCTTTAATACCCCTTTTTTTATTTCTAAAAAACACTTGTACAGTTAAATAATGTAGGTTTTTCTCTGATATTCTAGTTATTTTCAGCTACCAAGATACTTTTGTTGATACACTTTTATGTAGGAACATTTCGCAACTGGTAGAATGTCAATTATTTTGTAACAAAAATGTATTTTCTTAAAGACTGTGACTCTAAAAGGGAAGTTGGTGATTTTAACACTTATTCACTGACACAAGGCACATTATGGCTTTTTTCTCTTGCCAAGATACTTTTAGACACACTCTGAGGTATGCAAAACCTTAAAACTAGAAAATGAAGTACATTGTCTGATTAGATTTTTTCGTAAAGACTGTTTCTCTAAAAGGCAAGTTTGTGATTTTTAACACTTATTTACTGACACAAGGCAGATTTTGACTTTTTTTTCTCTTTTCATGTGTTACCAAGATACTTTTTAGATACACTTTTATGTATGCAACACTTAACAAAGGGGTATAATATGAAGTACTTTGTAAGGGAATGGGGGTTTCTTTAATACCCCTTTTTTTTATTTCTAAAAAACACTTGTACAGTTAAATAATGTAGGTTTTCTCTGATATTCTAGTTATTTTCAGCTACCAAGATATTTTTGTTGATACACTTTTATGTAGGAACATTTGGCAACTGGTAGAATGTCAATTATTTTGTAACAAAAATGTATTTTCTTAAAGACTGTGACTCTAAAAGGGAAGTTGGTGATTTTAACACTTCTATTTTTCCCCCGTTGTCTTTCACTTACTGTTTTGATACAGTTTTATGTATGACAACTTTACAACTGGTAGAAAGTTAAGTACTTTTTCTTTCATATTATTTTAACACAACATTACTTTTTTCATATTTTTCAACATACTGTGATATATATATATATATATATTTTTTTTCCTCTCCATTATATTTTTGAATATACAGCAAACTCCTGGACTACTATCGTCACCACCATTGTGGACACCCACATATTGCAGTACTACTGCTGCTGATGTTACTCCTGGGGCCAAGACGTCTCTGTTTCTGAACATAGTGAAATCGGAGTTGGTTGATATTCTGGAGAGGGTGCTGCATCGGTACAGAGAAGAAATCTGCAATGGATGTCGAGTCAGCCACCCCAGCCAGAGGCAACACGATTGTCTGAATGACATTCCAGAATATGTCTTCAGAAACAATTACAACGCGTTAATGAAAAGACTTTGGCTCGCCGACTTCATTACTGTGATTGACCAGAGGCTTAATGATAAAAACATTTACACGGCTGAATGGAGGATCCAAGGCGCTTCGGAGGCTTTTATGCACAATCTCAAAAACTGCAGACGCCTCAAGGAGAGACTTGAAAAGATCCATGCCGAGCTGGATGGAGAAGAAGAAGACTAATAACCAGCGGTTGATTGAAGCCAGGGATTTTTATTTTTATTTTTTTTCGATACTTTGACTTTTCTTTAAAGTAAAATAAAAAAAAAAAAAAAGGGATAACTACTATGGAAAACAATCTGTATATATTTATCAGAATGCAGTCAATACCTGTTTAATAAGTGTGTTGTTGATGACGATTGAAAACAGAATGAGTAGTGACCCCCGTGTAAACAGAATGGCTGAAGTTTGTAAACTAGAAGACATTTTGGATATCGTTCATTCTGGCAGTACTATTCCGGGTCATGGGGAAATGATTACAAACGAAACATTTAAAGTGGTACTGGAATCTTCATTTTCCGAAACATTCTGTAACATTAGTCAAGTCATAGTATAGTTTGACAAAAAGATCTTGAAAAAGTCATGACATTGTGTGTTGAAATGGTTTTGAATAAACACATCAGTATTTAAAAAAGTAAAATTGTATCAAGTGCATCAGACAACTGAAATTACTCCATTTGAACCATATTATAAATAAGTAAAGAATGGTCATAGTATATAGCAGGGCTGTTTAATAGTTTTCTGTGTTCTGTGTTTTGTGTGTCAGTGTGTCAGTGTTGCATTGTTTCAGTGTTTCAGTGTTTCAGTGTTCTGTGTTTCAGTGTTGCAGTGTTTCAGTGTTTTGGGTGTCAGTGTGTCAGTGTTGCAGTGTTGCAGTGTTTCAGTGTTTTGTGTGTCAGTATTTCAGTGTGTCAGTGTTTCAGTGTTTCAGTGTTTTCAGTGTTTTGTGTTTCAGTGTTTCAGTGTGTCAGTGTCTCAGTGTTTCAGTGTGTTTGTGTTTCAGTGTTTTCAGTGTTTTGTGTTTCAGTGTTTCAGTGTTTTTGTGTTTTTGTGTTTCTGTGTTTCTGTGTTTCTGTGTTTTTGTGTTACAGTGTTTCAGTGTTTTCAGTGTTTTGTGTTTCAGTGTTTCAGTGTTTTTTGTGTTTCAGTGTTTTTTGTGTGTCAGTGTTTTCAGTGTGTCAGTGTTTCAGTGTTGCAGTGTTTCAGTGTTTTCAGTGTTTTGTGTTTCAGTGTTTCAGTGTGTCAGTGTTTCAGTGTTTCAGTGTTTCAGTGTTGCAGTGTTTCAGTGTTTTGGGTGTCAGTGTGTCAGTGTTGCAGTGTTTCAGTGTTTTGTGTGTCAGTATTTCAGTGTCAGTGTTTCAGTGTTTCAGTGTTTATGTGTTTCAGTGTTTTCAGTGTTTTTGTGTTTCAGTGTTTCAGTGTTTCAGTGTTTTTGTGCTTCAGTGTTTCAGTGTTTCAGTGTTTTGTGTGTCAGAGTGTCAGTGTTTACAGCCTTTCTTTGCTCTGATCAATCCCCAGGGATCCTCCCCTGGAAGGAATATAGCAGGATGAGAGAAAAACATTTAAAAAAAAAAAAAAACGTATCTTAGAAGTGGCTATAACATTTGATGCAATTCTAAAAGATAGTCAGATTCCTAAAAAGTTACAAACGGATGCTGGAAAATAATTATTTAACAAGATTTTTGAAGCCTTGCTGAAGAAACAAATAATTATTTTCCAGCATCCGTTTGTAACTTTTTAGGAATCTGACTATCTTTTAGAATTGCATCAAATGTTATAGCCACTTCTAAGATCTTGATCTTTTTGTCAAACTATACTATGACTTGACTAATGTTACAGAATGTTTCGGAAAATGAAGATTCCAGTACCACTTTAAATGTTTCGTTTGTAATCGTTTCCCCATGACCCGGAATAGTACTGCCAGAATGAACGATATCCAAAATGTCTTCTAGTTTACAAACTTCAGCCATTCTGTTTACACGGGGGTCACTACTCATTCTGTTTTCAATCGTCATCAACAACACACTTATTAAACAGGTATTGACTGCATTCTGATAAATATATACAGATTGTTTTCCATAGTAGTTATCCCTTTTTTTTTTTTTTTTTTTTTTACTTTAAAGAAAAGTCAAAGTATCGAAAAAAAAAAAAAAAAAAAAATCCCTGGCTTCAATCAACCGCTGGTTATTAGTCTTCTTCTTCTCCATCCAGCTCGGCATGGATCTTTTCAAGTCTCTCCTTGAGGCGTCTGCAGTTTTTGAGATTGTGCATAAAAGCCTCCGAAGCGCCTTGGATCCTCCATTCAGCCGTGTAAATGTTTTTATCATTAAGCCTCTGGTCAATCACAGTAATGAAGTCGGCGAGCCAAAGTCTTTTCATTAACGCGTTGTAATTGTTTCTGAAGACATATTCTGGAATGTCATTCAGACAATCGTGTTGCCTCTGGCTGGGGTGGCTGACTCGACATCCATTGCAGATTTCTTCTCTGTACCGATGCAGCACCCTCTCCAGAATATCAACCAACTCCGATTTCACTATGTTCAGAAACAGAGACGTCTTGGCCCCAGGAGTAACATCAGCAGCAGTAGTACTGCAATATGTGGGTGTCCACAATGGTGGTGACGATAGTAGTCCAGGAGTTTGCTGTATATTCAAAAATATAATGGAGAGGAAAAAAATATATATATATATATATATATCACAGTATGTTGAAAAATATGAAAAAAGTAATGTTGTGTTAAAATAATATGAAAGAAAAAGTACTTAACTTTCTACCAGTTGTAAAGTTGTCATACATAAAACTGTATCAAAACAGTAAGTGAAAGACAACGGGGGGAAAATAGAAGTGTTAAAATCACCAACTTCCCTTTTAGAGTCACAGTCTTTAAGAAAATACATTTTTGTTACAAAATAATTGACATTCTACCAGTTGCCAAATGTTCCTACATAAAAGTGTATCAACAAAAATATCTTGGTAGCTGAAAATAACTAGAATATCAGAGAAAACCTACATTATTTAACTGTACAAGTGTTTTTTAGAAATAAAAAAAAGGGGTATTAAAGAAACCCCCATTCCCTTACAAAGTACTTCATATTATACCCCTTTGTTAAGTGTTGCATACATAAAAGTGTATCTAAAAAGTATCTTGGTAACACATGAAAAGAGAAAAAAAAGTCAAAATCTGCCTTGTGTCAGTAAATAAGTGTTAAAAATCACAAACTTGCCTTTTAGAGAAACAGTCTTTACGAAAAAATCTAATCAGACAATGTACTTCATTTTCTAGTTTCAAGGTTTTGCATACCTCAGAGTGTGTCTAAAAGTATCTTGGCAAGAGAAAAAAGCCATAATCTGCCTTGTGTCAGTGAATAAGTGTTAAAATCACAAACTTATAGATAAGCTAGAAGCTATTTTAGATTTGTCAATTAGAGTTAAAGGGTTAAATAACATTTTCAAACTGCTGTTCATAGTTACTGGATACATAACGAGCCTCATCATTATCTCGATTTTCTACTTCCATTTTTATTTAACAGTGAAACGTCTTATTTTAGCACAGTCTAGTCAGAGGAGTTAATACTATTACTATATATGAAAGCAAAAATAAAACACATTTTCATTTGTTATGGTTGTTTAATTGAAAAACACACCATTCGCCACATCTTCGGAAAGACATATTACATTTGACCAAGTTAATGTCGTAGTGCATACAAGGTAATAGACTTAACGATTTGCACTGCTGCCTCTCTCCGCGTTTCATTTACAGTGATCGGTTTATCGTTCAATTCACATTGCCCAACTAGATGTTTAGGGGTCTCTTGGAAGTAAATGAATGCATTTTTTATATCAGATAAGTGCATTAACATCACTTGCAAATTCTCTATCCTTTCACCCGCAACGATTATAATCTGCTTTGCTTCTTCTTCGGTTTCACCATTATTAGCTCTGAATGTAATCCTTTCTGGGGCTTCTTGTGCTTCTTGTGGTCTGTTGAATACCTGGCATAGGATTTGTTTAGCTGTAAGGACGGGTACCACATAATTGTCTTCAAAAGCTGGAAATTCTTACAAGTTCCCCCTCCTCAAAGTTCATTCCCGTAGCACCTTTCCCCCACTGATGCTAGTGACCCCCCTTTGTATGCTAATTACCCCTTTGTTCGAGGCGTTATCACATGTAGGTGTGTTCAGTTAAACACTGAGATTTTCAACATACTACTCTACAAAATGATTTTTTCATATTCTTTTGACAAACTATACTTGACTTTTTTACGGAAAATCATGACACACTTTAATGTGACTTATTCTTAATTTTACCATACTAAAGTAAGACTTGAAAATACTATATCGTTTTCTAGTTTTTTATATTATACATCCTTATTTATGTTAGTGTGCTGAGAAAACACAATAAGCAATAGCGTTTTAACAAGCAGTTTAAACTGTCTGTGTCAGTTTTACTTATCTCCATATTAAGTGATTATATAATATGACAGTGATCATTTCTATGTTTATTCATTGCAAATACTTAGTTACTTACCACTTGAACTGTTTAGCTCTTCAAGGTTAACTGACCTAATATATATACTTTTTTGTAGTATTGTCACCACGTTCTTAAGAATTATATGGACGAGTTGGCAGCTGCCATGGCTGGACTGTCAATCAAAAGTTACCAGTTATCAAGCGATGGTATGGACAACTTAACAGCTGACTTGGCTAGACTTACTATGAGGAGTCAGCAGGTAACAGATGAGTGTGTGAATGAAATAACAGCTGCCTTCAGAGGACTCTCCACTAATGCACAGCAGCTTCCTGTTAGTGCCTGCACTGAGAATCCTCAAATACAGAGACAAGTCACTTTGTTCACGCTCCCTGAGACCCTCAAGCCCACTAATGCCTAGGTGAATAATATTGACTTGTGTTAGTTTTACTTAAACTTACTTACATTAAGTGATCATAATATGACAGTGATAACTTCTATGTTTATGCATTGCAAATACTTAATTATTTTTTGTTAGTTCTACACCTCTCTTTATCCGCTCTCCAAGCCTCCAAGGGCGGACTCCTGAGGTCCGTAATGCCCCCCTAACATGACACTTAGACTATTTACATCATCTAGGGAAGCACACCAGTAAATGTAGCCTCATGTAACTTCATATAGGGATTCTTTAATAGTTGTGTGAAGTAGTTAAACAATAAGGGGGTAATAAGATCTTTAAATTATAATTTTCCTCTCAAAGAGACTTCGTTGTACACACACACACACAAACAAAACAACATTA
Organism: Trematomus bernacchii; assembly: GCF_902827165.1. Lineage (NCBI taxonomy): Eukaryota > Metazoa > Chordata > Actinopteri > Perciformes > Nototheniidae > Trematomus > Trematomus bernacchii. Next base: position 2,233,854 of record NW_022987772.1, read on the forward strand.
AATAATGACATGATATTATAGTGATAACACATAATGTGTAGAAAGAGATGTCCTGTATGGGTTGATTGCGCGTTGATCTGTTGGTAAAATGCTCATCTATCATTTTCAACCAAGCAGTATGAGGTCAAATTTAATAAGTAATAGTTTGTCACGATTTTACGGGAAAAAGTCAGAGCGCAATGTCACATCTTAAAGACAGCTTGAACTGGATAGATGGTTAGTCTTTTTTCAAAACATACCATATGTTCTGCATGTTAGTATATTTGGCCAAATCGGGTTAGGCCCTACTGCCCCACTCCCCCAATAGGGAAGTCACGCTTTGAGAAGAGGTGTTTAATTTCACAGATCTGACTTGATGTGATGGCTGAAGTAATAGGGACGGGGGAGGAAAATTCAGGGGTGAAGAAGCAGAAAGATAACTTGTTTGTAAAACGGACAGCACTTCGGTTTCAGGAAAGATGACACATATAACTTCATATAGGGATTATTTTATTAGTGGATTTGATGTAATTAAACATAAAGAAAAAAACCAAACGCCATGGGGTCATTAAGATCTTTAATTTATTGCCAACCTCTTCAGAGAGACTTTGTTGCATTTATTACCAGATTACCCCTCCTTTCAACAAAGAGAGGCCCTTATAGTTAGTATAGTAATTAAACATTAGTTCACCATCCGTACACTTCAAGAGAGCCTCCTTAGTTATTAACCCAACTCTTATTTAAAAAAAAAAAAAAGGCGGGTTAGGAGAGCATCAGTTGCACCTCTTATGTGACATACAAGAATAGTGTGTGACAGACAAAAGATGTCCTATAGGGGCTGATTATGCATGGACATAAACGCTAGTAACGTCTAATCTGACGGGGGATACCCGCTGTTGCTGACGGAGGGAGACCCCGGTGCTGCGGACTATTCGACATGCATCTCTGCATGCGGTGAGCGGAACAAAACACACTCGTAGATAACACACGTAGCTATTTTAATTACCTCTCAAACTACCTAAACTAGTTAAAGTTTGTTTTAGTTTTACTGTCGAGTCACTCATTATTGGACCCGCGAGCTGCATGATACTGGCGTGTTGTCAGGAGGGGGGGAGAGCAGTCCGTTTATTATTCCCGTGTTATTGTAAATTACTGTACACGTTTTGAATAGTTAATTAATCTACTATAACTAGTTGGTTTAATATCGAATCATATCAGTTTGTTTCAAAGCTCATTAAATAACATAGAAGACCTTTAGCCGGCACTTTTCTAATTTTGCCACGGAAGATTTAAACTGTAACGAACATGCCGACCGGACAGGAGGGGGGAGGAGGAGGGGGTTGAGAGGGGTGGGGGCTGAGGAGGGGATGGGGGGCGACAGGGAGGATGTGAAACCTGCTGTAAGGAGGGGGTGGGTTGAGAGGGGTGGGGGCTGAGCGGGGTGGGGGGCTACCTGAGAGGATGTAACACCTGTATGTGAGGGGGAGGGGGGGTGGGCTGAGGGGGGTGGGGGCTACCGGTGAGGATGTAACACCTGTACGCGATAACACCTCGAACAAAGGGGCTCATTAGCATATCAAAGGGGGGTCATTAACATAATTAGGGGGCGGGACTTAGAAGGTGTGACCTGTCACTTTTTTATGCATACTAATGAGATTGAAGCGGGATATGTACTACTACTCACAACCTTATAATGATGAGCCTGCTAGGCGTTCAAGAGACCAGGAGCAGCCAAGGATTAGAAGGAATAACGGCCATCGGAGAGAAATGGAGCTGTGGTGTGAGGAGAACCAGTGGAGAACAGGGCAGCTGTCTTGGTGAGTGACCGGCGTTAGCTACAGTTCATGTTAGCTAACGTCGGTCACATCACAACATTGTAAAGTTAGCTATCATATATCAGGCTATAACTAAAGTAGTATTGATCATATAGAAACGTTACTGGCAGGACTGTTGATACTGATCCATGACAGAAACTAATGCGCAAGTATCAGCCGTATCTCGCGTTACCTAATGCAACTCCACACTACGTCTGACGGTGCTGTGTACCGGAGGGGAAAGAGAGGAGCGAAGGGGGGAGAGAGATAGGAGCGAAGGGGGGGAGAGAGAGGAGTGAAGGGGGGGAGAGAGAGAGGAGCGAAGGAGGGGAGAGAGAGAGGAACGGAGGGGGGGAGAGAGAGAGGAACGAAGGGGGAGAGAGAGAGGAACGAAGGGGGGAGAGAGAGAGGAACGAAGGGGGGGAGAGAGAGAGAGGAACGAAGGGGGGGGAGAGAGAGAGGAGCGAAGGGGGGAGAGAGAGAGGAACGGAGGGGGGGGAGAGAGAGAGGAGCGAAGGAGGGGAGAGAGAGAGGAACGGAGGGGGGGGAGGAGAGAGAGGAACGAAGGGGGGGAGAGAGAGAGGAACGAAGGGGGGGAGAGAGAGAGGAACGAAGGGGGGAGAGAGAGAGCAGCGAAGGGGGGAGGAGAGAGAGAGCAGCGAAGGGGGGGAGAGAGAGAGGAACGAAGGGGAGAGAGAGAGGAACGCATGGGGGGGGAGAGAGAGAGGAACGAATGGGGAGAGAGAGAGCAGCGAAGGGGGGGAGAGAGAGAGGAGCGAAGGGGGGGAGAGAGAGAGCAGCGAAGGGGGGAGAGAGAGAGGAACGAAGGGGGGGAGAGAGAGAGGAACGAAGGGGGAGAGAGAGAGAGGAGCGAAGGGGGGAGAGAGAGAGGAAACGCATGGGGGGAGAGAGAGAGAGGAACGAATGGGGGAGAGAGAGAGAGGAGCGAAGGGGGGAGAGAGAGAGAGGAACGCATGGGGGGGAGAGAGAGAGGAACGAATGGGGAGAGAGAGAGAGGCAGCGAAGGGGGGGAGAGAGAGAGCAGTGAAGGGGGGGAGAGAGAGGAACGAAGAGGGGGAGAGAGAGAGCAGCGAAGGGGGAGAGAGAGAGAGGAGCGAAGGGGGGGAGAGAGAGAGGAACGCATGGGGGGGAGAGAGAGAGGAACGAATGGGGGAGAGCGAGAGGAACGCATGGGGGGAGAGAGAGGAGCGAAGGGGGGGAGAGAGAGAGGAGCGAAGAGGGGGGGAGAGAGAGAGCAGCGAAGGGGGGGAGAGAGAGAGAGGAACGAATGGGGGAGAGAGAGAGGAACGCATGGGGGAGAGAGAGAGGAGCGCATGGGGGGATCAGGATCATATCAGCCTGATGTCTGCAGCTCAGAGTCAACACAACTCTCACATATTCATCTCAGCACAGAAGTTAAAGATGGAGAACTGACCTGAGAGTCTTCAGTCTGCAGTCTGGACTCTCCAGAAGATCTCTCAGCAGCTCCACTCCTGAATCCTGCAGAGCGTTGAGACTCAGGTCCAGACCTCTCAGATGGGATGGGTTGGACTTCAGAGCTGAGATCAGACCAGAACAGCTGATCTCTGACAAACTGCAGCTCATCAGACTGAATAAAGAAAACATGATGTAAGTTTAGAAAAACAAAGTTTCAGCTTAAAATATTCAAGGTTCAATAATCTGTTTATAGCTGGAGAAGTAGAGAATGTAGGAGTTTATAAAGTGGACATCCTGACAGGTTAACCTGTTCCACTCTGAGCCTGTTTTTCAGGTCTCAGGCTCGAAAATGACATTCCCAGAACAAATGACCATATCTTCCCTTCTAAAAGGGTTAAATTAATAATCTTTTCTCAAAGTAATGATAAACCTGTGAGTTGGATGTAGAAGTGTCAGAATCAATATAAATGTTTTTTATTTTAAAGAAAATTCAGATTTTACATAGTAAAAAACTGTAAATTATAGTGTCCGTCCAAAAATTATTTTTTACAGATAGTGAAAACTACCCTTGGATGATGGGTTAGTAGACTAAAAGCTTTAGGAATCCAAAGTACAACATATAATAAGTACCCTGTATCAAGATTGATGCAAAACAAGTGAAATTTGACCTTTTTAGAGAGATTTAGCCAAAAACTGGGCCATCTGGGGTCATTTGGGTGGATTTGACCTATCTCTGGCCCCCCTTGCTCGATCTGGTTGGTTGACATACCCTTGTGACCGTTAGAGCCAATAGAATCGAAGGAGGAGACTCACATAGACACACATTGTAAAGAAAAAATGTTGCCGCTTCGCGTGTGGAAAGCGAAACTAAACTGGAGGAATGTCTCCTTCTGGAGTTTGGAAACTAAAACGCAGTTGTATTGCTTATGGATTATCAGAAATAATTTCAAAGAAGGCACAGACACATAGGATGAACCTATGGATTAACTGCAGCATCGTTTTTTTATCGTTTTAATGCCATTGAAGACCACTTTTGACCAAGGTGAGCCATATTTACATGTTTAGCTTCTTGGCTCCACATGTGATGATGTACGCTTTCGTTGATAGCGTCGCGAATGTTTATCACTGAGTGTTGAGGTGGGCACCGTTAGATTCAGTGTCTCCAGGACACCAAAAAATAGTGTTTGGTTGTGCATCTAGGATAAGTAATAAGGGAGTTCTGAGTGAGTTTATGTGCCTTTGTCGGTCCCGTTTTTTCGATCGAGGCTAATTCAGAGGCTGAGTGCTAGCATTGTGGGTTTTTTTTTTCAAAAAAAATTAAAAAGATCAGTTAGCTGAGTTTCTTCCCGTTACATGGATATAACACATTCATAGTTTTATTCAATATTAAGATTCCTTAGACGTTGTTTCCTGCAAATGACGCGTTTATCCGCCCGGTACCGGGGGGAAGGCGTGAAACAGGTTAAAAACTGTAAGATCCAGAAAGAGAAAAGAGCTCTCATTAATATGAAAGACAACGTGCTTCACCTTCAATAAAAAGTGGAGACTTCACATCTGAACCTCTGCTCCATCTACACTAACTCATGATGTGCAGCCAGACTAATACAAACCCACTGAAACTGATTCAACTCAAGATCACACAGTTTACAAATATGACAAATATGTCGGAATGAATTTAGAAGAAATGTGATAAAAAATAAATAGAAAATATTTATTTAGGAATAGTGGAGCCATACATCCAAAGCATCTTCAGTTTAAACTCCTCAGTCAGTATGAGCATCATGTAGCTTCATACAAATGTGAGAAACAGCTAAACCTGACATTATTTGTTAGTGTTTAATAGTTTTGATAGAAATATGTATTAATTGTAATAAACTGTTTATTATATCATTTATAAAAGAAACCTGATAGAGAATATAAAATGAACTCCAGGTGTTTAAATGTTCAGATTGAATTATGAAGTGTAGGATTTTCTTGTTATATTTTAATGTAAAGCTCAACATTAGTCTGCCACAGTCAACACATGTTCTGTAGAATCCCATATGTCTGGTAACAAGTTGCACTGACTAACATGTGGCTTTGCATTGTCAGCTTGCATTATATTGTTCTTGGGAGAATGAAAGAAAAGAAACACAAGATGAACAAAAGGAGAAACTGCAGACAAATGGTAACATCCATGATTTGTTGTGCTAAGCTAGGCTACGCCTGGAACTGGAGAGATTCCCCAGCGAGAGGAACCCCTCCACCTCCCTGTGTTTAATACAATACTGCTGAACCAGCAGAGAGTCGACCCCTTACTGACCTGAGAACCACCAGTCTGCAGTCTGGACTCTCCAGAAGATCTCTCAGCAGCTCCACTCCTGAATCCTGCAGCTTGTTGTAACTCAGGTTCAGAACTCTCAGATGTGAAGGGTTGGACTTCAGAGCTGAGATCAGAGCAGAACAGCTGATCTCTGACAACCTGCAGCCTCTCAGTCTGAATAAAGAAAACATGATGTAACTTTAGAAAACAAAGTTCCTAGAAAGGGCGCTAAAGTCATTTCTGGCCCCGCCTACTTTCATTAGAGCGAAGTGTAAAATAATAGTGTCTTCATGTCTTAAAGCTGCTGAGTCATATACTGCACCTCAAACAACAAATAAATCCAGAGTTACAGTTTCTTTACTTCCTCTACAGAAAAAAGGACAGTAAAAGAAACTCAGAAATCTCAGTTTCAGATGAAGCCTGCAGCAGACCCACCGGACATCCAAGGAGATAATAATGCCGCATTTCCACTACACGGTCGGCCTCGGCCACACTCGGTACGGCTCGGTACGGCTTGGCCGCGTTGGGCCTTAACAGGGCCGACTCACTTCATGCTGCGCTTCCATTACAGTTTAGGAACTGGGGTAGTTACTATAGTAACGCAGTGTAGGCGGAGCCGTGACGTCATCTTCAATGAGAAATCCAGAAACACAACACAGCCGTTAGCTGTTAGCACTCAGAGCTCACAGCTCCTTATATATGTTCAGAAACTCGACAAAAGTTAAACAAGTACACACCACAGACTGCCTGTGTCATGGTGAATACAGTCGCTGCTTTATTTACGTCTGTATAGGCCGTTGTTGTGAGTGTGGACGGTCGGGGCATATACTGCGTTAGCTTAGCCAATCTCCATCTAGAAAAACACGAATTTTAAAAGGTTTTTCGCCTGCCGTCTGTCTGCAGACTTGACAAAGCATTAATTCATGGTTTTTACTAACCGGTATCAGTATGTTGTTACTTCGGCATCATTTTGAAACGTGTATTACAATTAAATCACGGTCAAATATGTCCATCTTGTTGTAGTTCTAGCCCTCTTGCCAGCGCTCCTCTCTCTAGTTTAGCATACTCAGCCCGACTCAGCCCTGTTTGTTGGCCCCGATAGAACCACAATTTTCTAGGGCCAGAAAAGAGGTGAAAAAAGTGGCCCCGCGCCGTGCCGCGCCGGAACTAGGCCTAGTGGAAGCACAACCAAAAAAGGGGACGGCACGACACGGCACGCTTAAAGCGAGCTCCGCGCTGCAGTGGAACTGCGCCATAAGGTTCTCTAAGGTTTAATAATCGGTGATAAGAAGATGCAATTACAGTATGTATACAGATTTCATTGATCATGAGAAATGTGAATAAAAATAGCTCACAGTTTAGACACAGTGCATTTTGCTGCAGGGAACATTCAGGGCTGTTTGGACGAAGATTGTGAGAAATCAATCTCCAAGTTTGCTGATGCTTCTGGGCAGAAGTGACGAGATAATGTAGACTGTCTCTATATAGTTATCAAGTGCATTATCTTTTTTTTGTGTTGCCTAAATCCACGTTTCTCTTGTTTGAACTTTATAATGACACGCCAATGTTTCGGCAGATACCTGGATAATGCCTACAATCATATATTTAATTTATGTTATATACAATCAGAATCATTTCATAATAATAAATAATATCTCTAAGGTTTAATAATCGGTTCAGAGCTCAAAATGGTTTTAATGTCAGCAATGATGTGGAAAACCCCTCTCCCACTCCGGCCTCCCTCTACCTGCTCCCTCCTCCAGCTCACCTGTGGGAAATCCTTTCCCCCATGAACAAAGAAGCTGGCTGGCCTCATGCAACTCCTGAGAACCAATCGTTTGAGTAAATAATCAGTACGTGTTCCTTTCCTTTGTATTGTATGTTCATAGCAGCTCCAGTAGTTTACCTCCCTATTTTCTGTACCGTTTAGATTTGGTTACTTTATTTCTACATTACATATAATAATGTAGAAAGATAACTGCTTTGCTGGAGTATCATTTGAAGTATGAATGTTATGTTTGAACTAACTAAGATGTGTTGTACTTTCCTACCAGATCAACCAGACAACAATTAAGACAAACAAGAATCAACAAATTACAATGAAAACAATGATCTGGAACTCCTGCCTCCATGTGCTCATCTTTAAATCCACTGCGTTGACTGTTTAGTCCTTGAACCAAGCACCCTCACCACCCTCCATATTCTTCAAAGGATGTAGATTCAAAACAATTGATAAGCTCAAACTCTCTGCAGCAGTTTTTCTCAGCAACATCTTTGACCTCCTTCATCTCCCTCACAGCTCATCAGTACTGACAGCATCTTCACTGACTCATGGAGCACAGTGAGAGTGAAGGCTGAAAGGATATCTCACATGAGAGCGGTTGGACTTCAGAGTCACACATTTACTTTCTCTGCTTTTTGTTGTTCTTTAAAATACTCAGCCATTTAGAAAGAAATATAAAATAATTTAAATGTCTTTGAACTCTTAGTACTAAACTCTGGAATTAGAAATAATATAAATGATAAATAAATAGAAATCCACATGAACTACAGCCAGTGATCTGACCTGAGAGTCTCCAGTTTACAGTTTGGACTCTTTAGTCCAGAACTCAGCATCTCCACTCCTGAATCCTGCAGCTTGTTGCCTCTCAGGTCCAGCTTTCTCAGTTGGGAGGGGTCGCACTTCAGAGCGGAGGCCACGACTTCACAGTCAGAGTCTGAGATTCCACAGTTAGGAAATCTGCAATGACACATATATTAAAGCATGTTATTATAAAACAAGGGGAAACATTACATTTACTTCATGCATTTGTTGAAAAAATATTTTGAATATAATGTTTTGAATAACTCTGATGTTAGTAATTAATATTTTATTGAGTTTGCTGTAAGCATTTTCAGTGTGATCTGATCACATGTTTGTCCCGTCGGACCTACCTTCTGCTGTTAGTGAACAGAAATTAAACAAATCGACAATATAAGAGATGTACATAATGAAAAGTTAATATATTTGGATGTGCATGACACTGAATGCATAATGTGTTGGCTTCTCAAAGCATCTAAGAATGTATAATGCACACAAACATATTGAACAAACCAATAAGTTTACATTATTTTCAACAAAACACCATGAAAAAGATGTTATCTGTGTATCAGCGTTAAAACACAATCTGACCTCTGTTCTTGGTGGGATTATGTAGGTCTTGTTTAAAAAGAGTCAACATAAATCAGATATTACTCTCTGTCTGATTTAACTATTAAGAAACTGCAGTAATGTAATAATAACTTTACTGCATTCACTGATATCTGTGAAATACTGCTGTATGTTGTGATCACATGTTGCTGTGATAAATCATAAGTCCTTCAGAAAAATAAAGAAAAGAAAAAACTGAAACATTTTTAATGATTAGAATAATTACATTTATCTTTCACAGTATTTGAAACAGCAAAAAGTTGAATAGTGTTTATTCGAAAACTAAACTTAATATCTACATTAGTTTATAAAGTTAATCACATCTGGACTCACATAGCCTTGCTGCAGTTCATCAAATCTGGAATCACTCTCTGTCGTCCCTCCTCTGATGTTCCGTACTTCTCGTGGTCCAACTCATCCAGAACCTCCTCTGACATCTGCAGCATGTAGGCCAGAGAAGACAAGTAGATCTCTGATGGGTTCTCTGACTTCAGTACATCTGTGATCTCCTGATGGACTGAGTGGTCCTTCATCTCTGTCAGACAGTGGAAGATGTTGATGCTCCTGTCAAGAGAGATTTCATCACTGTGCATCTCCTTCAGGTTGTTGATGGCTCTCTGGATGGTTTCTGGACGGTTGTCTGTGCGACCCAGCAGGCCTCTGATGGCTCTCTGGATGGTTTCTGGTCTGTTGTCTGTGCGACCCAGCAGGCCTCCTAAGAGTCTCTGGTTGGACTCCAAAGAGAGGCCGTGGAGAAAGCGGAAAAACAGGTCCAGGTGGCCATTTTCACTTCTGAGGGATTTCTTCATGGCTCCCTCCAGGAAGACATCCAGGGATGGGTAATCCTGATACCTGTTATACCTGTTGCTATAGTCTCCCTGCAGGAAGTCCTTCAGTACCTCTGTGTTCCTGTTGGTGTAACAGTGCAGCATGTAGACTGCAGCCAGGAACTCCTGAATGCTCAGATGAACAAAGCAGTAGACTGTTTGCTTGAAGATCACTCTCTCTCTTTTGAAGATCTGTGTACAAACTCCTGAGTGCACCAAGGCCTCTGTGACATCAAGACCACAGCGCTCCAGGTCTTCTTGGTAGAACATGATGTCTCCTTTCTCCAGATGTTCAAACGCCAGCCTCCCCAGCTTCAGAAGAACCTCCCTGTCAGCCTTCGTCAGCTGCTGTGGACTCGTCTCATGTCCCTCACCATACTTCTGCTTCTTCCTCTTTGTCAGGACCAGCAGGAAGTGTGAGTACATGTCAGTGAGGGTCTTGGGCAGCTGTCCTCGCTGGTCTGTAGTCAACATGTGGTCCAGAACTGCAGCAGTGATCCAGCAGAAGACTGGGGTCAGACACATGATGTGGAGGCTCCTGGAGCTCTTGATGTGAGAGATGATTCTGCTGGACAGGTCTTCATCACTCGATCTCCTCCTGAAGTACTCCTCCTTCTGGGCGTCAGTGAAGCCTCGTACTTCTGTTACCCGGTCCACACACTCAGGAGGGATCTGATTGGACGCTGCAGGTCTGGAAGTTATCCAGACGAGAGCCGAGGGAAGCAGCTTCCCCCTGATGAGGTTTGTCAGCAGCACGTTGACTGAGGACTGCTGTGAGACATCAGACACAACCTCATTGTTTCTGAAGTCCAGAGAAAGTCTGCTTTCATCCAGGCCGTCAAAGATGAGCAGCACTTTGCAGACAGCCAGCTGCTCTGCTGTGACCTTCTGTAAGGTTGGATGGAAATCATGGAGCAGCCTGAGAAGACTGTACTGCTCACCTTTGATCAGGTTCAGCTCCCTGAAGGAGAGCGGGATCACCAGACTGACATCTTGGTTTTCCAAACCCTCGGCCCAGTCCAGAGTGAACTTCTGCACTGAGAAGGTTTTTCCAACTCCAGCGACTCCGTTGGTCAGGACCGCTCTGATGAGAGGTTGGTCAGGTAAGGCTTTAAAGATGTCCTGGCACTTGATTGGAGTTTCATGGAGGGGCTTCTTCTGGGAAGCTGTCTCCAGCTGCCTCACCTCATGTTGGGTATTAACCTCTTCACTCAGGCCTTGTGTGATGTAGAGCTCAGTGAAGATCCTGTTCAGGAGGGTTTCACTTGTATCAGTTCCTTCAGTCACATGTTCACATCTCCTCCCCAGACTGATCCGATGTTCATCTAAAACCTCCTGCAGACCACTATCTGCTGAAGGAGAAGGAAACATGTGAGTAATACAAATAAAACAAATAAATAAAAGGGTTCAGAATGAATGTGTCTTTGCTGTAACAAATGAACCAGGAAGAATCCTGTTTTCAGACATGAAGACCCCAGCAGACAGATATTTAGACTTACTTTGTACAGTGCTGGTCTCACTGTCTCTCTGCACTCCAGCTCTTGTTCTGGATGTGTTCCTCTTCCCTCTGTTGAGATGAACACATCCTTTATAGCGCAGGTATATGTACATAATAAAAACATCTTCCTGTCTGGATTCATAACATAATTCAAAGTTGGACACAGCAAGTTCATCATATATAGCAACTCACACGTCATCAAAATTAGGGCTGGGCGATATGGCCTAAAAATAATATTGCAATATTTTTAACCTGTATCGTGATACACAATATAAATTGAGATATTTAGAAATCCCGTTCCATACCCAACACACCAGTATGAGGATTGTTACATTAAGACATTAAGGGCTATTCATGATCATTTGCATCTCGTCTTCATCTATTGTACATCGTGGATCACGTCGGAACTTTCAAAACACCAAACACAGCAGCCACACAAATACTCGCTCAGTCTGGTCCACAAAGCCCTGCTCCTCCTCGGGAATAATGCTGAACCAGACGGGCTCGGAGGTAAAGACGGGTGAGGGTGTTTGCGGACGCAAAGGACAGCCATAGACTGTAGAGGACAGCCCACTAGGGGAAGCAGTGAGGTCTGTTGTGTGTTCCATACAGAGTCTATGGTTCATACACATACATTAAAAACACTGAATTAATATGAGGTACTGTAAAGCTCTGGCTGCTGATGTTTTCCTTTACTGATTCAACGTCAGCACGTCAGCACGTCAGCACGTCAGTGACGACAGCACGTCAGTGACGACAGCACGTCAGCACGTCAGCACGTCAGCACGTCAGCACGACAGTAGCAGAATCTCAACACTGGCAGGTTTGTGCGTCAGAGCGTCACACAAATATCTCGATCAAGTTGACATTTTCAAGTTGCGGCTATACGCGGGTACAGGGCCGGCTCGTAGCATAGGCAGTATAGGCGAATCCACCCGCAAATAAGGTGGGAAGAAAAAAAGAATTTCAAAATGTTGTCTCCGTCCTCGGCTCTGTGTGCGTGTGGCACAGCACATTTTGTGTGAGCGAGCGAGACAGAGAGAGGGCACTGGTTACAGGGATTGTTGTTAGCATCCAGACTGGATATCCAGGCGTGCACATCACATTTTTAGTGAGTGACTCAGATGAGTACCAGGAGACAGCGTTTGGTACTCACCCCACACGGAGCGTGGTTTTAATAAGTGCAGTCTTCCTCACTATCCTCTTCAGTGTCTCCTTCACTGTCCTCTAGTTCCTCTTCTTGCATGGTAGATGATGAAGATGCTGCAGATGCACCTCCCTGTCCCTGTTTAAGCCTCAGATTTGCATTCTCCAAAACTTGTTGGCAAAACTGTGAAGTCTTTGCATTTCCTGAGGCCAAGTTGAAGGATCAACTACTACGCTGATGAAGCCAAGGAACCAAGGAAGAAGATCTTCTTTACTTTTCTCTTCTGTGTTTCTTTAGTGTACTCTTCTGTACTCTACTGCCTTTCTTTACTGTACTCTTCTGTCCTCTACTGCGTTTCTTTACTGTACGCTTCTCCCTGAGTGTTTAGATAGTTTACATCAGTCTCAGTGATCTCAAACTTATTGGACACCATTAAAACCCTTTAACTGCCGGACCAAGAAAAAAGATATGGAAAGATTATTTGTTTGCATTTTTCTATCAAATGGGCCACAAACAATTTTTATTTTGTTGACTGACCACACAGTTTTGTTTTTATGAGCCTCTACCAACTGGTCGAGCTGGCCTTTTATGGTAAAAGTGCATTTTCAACAATCATCATATACAGTACAGTATTTGTATGCATCAAACTCAAATAAAACACAAACTGAAATACATTTGTTTCTTTTATGGAAAATGAGCAATATATACAACCAGATATATTCATAAAAGATAATAAATTATAATTGTAAAAAAAAAAAAATGGAAAAAAGTAATGTTAAGGGTTTTTCATAATAAAAGAAAGACTTGCTCATCTTACTGTATATGCTGAATTGGCCTAATAAGAAACCACTGGCTTAACAGCAAATGTCTACATCCTGTGTTGGCCTAACTTGCTCATCTGTGTGCAACTTTGGGCTGAATGCCATGCATGAAAGGTGCTATATAAATTATTATCACTCTTTCACTCTGAGACTCATAAGGCAGTACTAGATTTAGTAATATTACCATGAATCTAGCCATTTATTTACCATCTTTTATTGGAAAACATCTCTGAAACTCTGAAAAAGTAATATTGCTAGTTTACCATAAAAAGCCAATTCCACCGATTGGTTGAGCATATTTTCCAAAAAATAATTACACCCTTGTTAAAACTTTTTTTGTGCATCAAGTTATCTAAATGTGTTCAGTAAGTGCTCTCACACTAAAATATGTCAAAATTGATATGGTTACCTTACAAAAGTTGACCAAAAAGAGTGATTTATTCAGCAGTGATTTTTAGCATGCCAACTTCCTCAGTGGAAGCTAGCTGAAAGGGCTTTCTGTTCAAACCACAGTGACATCTAGAGGTTGTTTTGTGCATAACACGTCAACCAGAAGGTAGAGCTGGCTGAATCAGATGGAGTTACACTTCTTTTTTTTTTTTTCAACAAGATATCAAGACACAAAATGTGCTCTACCAAATGGTGGCGCTGGCAGTTAAAGGGTTAACAACATCCTGCCCACCAAGTTCTTACTCTTGTTATTTTCCATCTGAAAAAAATCTATTCAAAAAGATGTTTCTGACCACGCCACGAGGGTTAACTTTTCTTCTTCTTGTTTCTGTACTGCTCTCATGTAGTTACGAAATAACAGTTTAGATGATCAGATAACATAAACACTGAATCCTCTTCAGGTCAGTTCACAGGAGAAACAGACTCTCACTTTGTTTCTGAGGGTCCAGGTCGATCCCTGAAGTCCAGAAGTCTGCCTTTAGGACCCGTCACTCTTCAGAGACAGAGAGCTGGGGACGGAAGAGTGTCCTCCTTCTCATCTTTTGAATCACCATCTTCTCCAGTCCGACAGATACACCAGTAACACTGCAGACAACACACACCACACACACAACACACACACACACACACACACACACACACACACACACACATACACCCACACCACACCACACACATTTTACATTCAATTTAATAAAAAACATTAATGACAAACCTTGGTTTCAATACAACACATAAGTCAGACTTCTCACAGGTTGCTCATGTAACTATCATAGGAGGCTGTGGCTCAGTGAGGGAGTGCGCTGAACTTCTGATTACTGCAGTCAGCATGTCGTGGGTTTGCCCACATACTGTCGCTTTGGATAAAAGCAGAGATTGCAAAAGTACACACATCCTTTACTCAAGTAGAAGTACAGATACTCGTGTTTAAAAATACACATAATTTGACATTACAATTTAACTTGTTAAGCCCGAAAGGACCCTAATCGGGGGCCTGCGGGGTGTTCTTTCACGACACTGTGTCTCAGGGCTTCTTAATATTTAAAAACCTATTAATGTGTCATACTCACGTAACCGTTAGAAACTCAGCTAACTGAAGATATGAACCATTTTAACCGAAACAAAGCACAAGTCTAATGCCGAGCCTCTGAATTAGCCCTGAGCAAACGCACATAGCACAGAACTCGGTAAAAATACCCTTATTACTGATCGTATATGCAAATACAAGACAATGATTAGCAAGCTGAGATTCCACAGATTCCAGACATATAAGTCTCATCACTGAGCGATCAGAACTCGCGGCGAAACGACAACAAACAACAGCAACAAAATTAGCTTTAGGTAGCCAAAACCGCTAAAAACTTCTTACCTGTGTTGTTTTCTGATCAAAAGTCGTGTTCAATAGCATTAAAACGATAAAAACGCGTCTGAAGGTTAATCCATAGGTTAATCCAATGTGTCTGTGTCACTTAGAAATGATTACTGATAATCAGTCATTCCATTTTTATGTTAAAAACTGACTTTTCATATTAGCTGCTAATGATAGCAACCAGAGTGTATGACAGCTTCCTGTTCCGGGGCATTCTGGATACGTATCACTCTATTGACCAATGGGTGATGTTTAGATGGATTTTAGGAACTTCCCCTCGATGCTATTGGCTCTAACGGTTAAAAAGAGATGTCAATCATCAAAATCAACCGAGGGGGGCCAGAGATAGGTCAAATCCACCCAATTTTTTTTTCTTCTAAACCTCTCTGAAAAGATAAAATGTTACTTGTTTTGCATCAATCTTGATACAGGGTACTTATTATATGTTATAGTTTGGATTCCTAAAGCTTTTATTCTACGATCCCGTCTTTCAAGGGTGGTTTTCACTAAGTAATGTTATTGTTTTTTGGACGGACACTATAATTTACATTTTTTTAATATGTTCAATCTGAATTTACTTTAAAATAAAAAAATTCTATATTGATTCTGACTTTTCTACATCCAACTCACAGGTTTATCATTGCTTTGAGAAAGAAGATTATTAATTTAACCTTTTTAAAAGTGAAGATATCGTAATTTGTTCTGGGAATGTCCTTTTCGAGCCTGAGACCTGAAAAACAGGCTCAGGGCTTAACAGGTTTATAAAAAATATCATAATGACAAACCTTGGTTTCAATACAACACATAAGTCAGACTTCTCACAGCTTGCTCATGTAACTATCATAGGAGGCTGTGGCTCAGTGAGGGAGTGCGCTGAACTTCTGATTACTGCAGTCAGCATGTTGTGGGTTTGCCCACATCCTGTCGCTCTGGATAAAAGCAGAGAGAGCAAGAGTACACACACCTTTACTCAAGTAGAAGTACAGATACTCGTGTTTAAAAATACTCTGGTAAAAGTAGAAGTACTGACTAAACTTCTTTACTCAAGTAAAAGTAAAGAAGTATGGGCTTTGAAATCTACCTAAGTCAAAAGTACCCATAACTACCAGCTGTTTTAAAGAGTACCTGACCTCCCTTTATATTAATAGAACAATAATGTCAGTGTTAGCTAATGAATGTTTCCATGCTGAACAACGGCAACATGATTCAGTGTTTGTCGTCACTTCACAAGCGGTGTGCGTTGCTGCTCCAAAGTTAAACTACTTTCAACAAAGGACGTTCACAACAGTTGATTTGAGCACGCAAAAACGGTGCCGGAGCATCAGCACTAAAGCCAATTTGACCGATTGGTTGAGCATATTTTCCAAAAAATAATTACACCCTTGTTAAAACTTTTTTTGTGCATCAAGTTATCTAAATATGTTCAGTAAGTGCTCTGACACTAAAATATGTCAAAATTGATATGGTTACCTTACAAAAGTTGACACACACACACACACACGCGCTGAACTTCTGATTACTGCAGTCCAAGGTTCGAGTTACAATCTGAGCTTTATGGGGGTCTTAAAAACGAATGCACGAGCATATGCGCGCAAGCACACACACACACACACACACACACACACACACACACACACACACACACACACACACACACACACACACACACACACACACACACACACACACACACACACAGCAGCAGCCCTCTACTTGCTACAAACTTAAATATGAAAAGGTTCAACTACGCACACACACATAATAACACATCATCTCGGCTCGCACAGCACGCTCACAGGCATAGATTGCGCAATAATTTATTGAGCACCTTGGAGGTGAAGTGCAGGCATATTGAAAAAGTCACACTTGACTTTAAGTTGCTGATTTTTTTGATCAAGTCTGTAAGTCTACAGAAATCCAAGCCTACAGTATAACAGAGTAATAATAGAGTGACCAACACTCACCCTGTTGCTCCTGCTCTGTCGAATTGTAAAATGGAGTCTGGCTTCATCACTATCACCTGTCCCTCCCTGTCTGCAGCCCCTCCCTCTGTTTATCAGCAGCACTGGCAGAAGTACTCAAGGTTCAAGGTTCAAGGCTTTTATTGGTCATACGTGCATAGCTACAGTGTAGTTATGATGATGAAAATCTTAGGTCACAGGCTCCTCCAACAGTGCAACACAATAAAACAGATAAACAGAAAAAAATAGTGCAAGTAAATAGTAAATACAAAAGGAAAAATAGTTAAAAAGTGAAATAGTGAAATAGTGCAAGTGATTGGAATGATTATATTATGTTATGATGTTGTTTCAAGTTCAGGTGTTTAATAGTCTTATGGCCTGGGCTTTCTTCCTGAGCCGCTGGGAGTAAAGGTCCTCCATGGATGGCAGCTCCGTCCTGGTGATGTTTTCTGCAGTTTTCACCACCCTCTGTAAAGCCTTACGATTGAGGGCGGTGCAGCTGCCGTACCAGGCCGTGATGCAGCCAGTCAGGATACTCTCTATGGTGCACCTGTAGAAGTTGCAGAGTATCCTGGAGTCCATATTGAACCTCCTCAGCCTGAGGAGTCTGTCTGCGCGCGCGTGAAAAGTTTCTGACACTTTGGGGCGGAGCCACTGGACTTTGATTGACAGCTGCCAGGAAGCCCGGAGTTGCCAGGTTTGATCATTACCTGAACTACCAAGAGCCGAGGAGTGACAGCAGCAAGATTAGTTGGACGAGATTTAATGATAAAGTTGTCCATAAAAAACTATTATATTAGTAAAGTGTACAATCAATATATATATATCAATTAATTTGATATGAAACAATATATTTTTGAGTGGGCTGTATCTGTCGAAAACTGCTAGCTACTGTCTGCTGAAGAAAATGAATGTCCACAGCAGTGGCGTCGCCTGGCCTGGGCATCCGGGGCTTTAGCCCCTAATGTTTTTTCTGTAGCCCCGGACAATTCTCCCTCAATAATATAATACATTAACAGTGCTTTACGTACGTGAACCTCATCATGACACAAGAGAGGACGGCAGCACTGTCATTTCCCGTGTTCAGTGAATGCAACAGAGGCATGACACCCATGGATGTATAATAAGAACTGGATACAGCGTGGGAGGCGGGGCCTCATTCATTCCTATGAGAGTTGCTCATTCGCGCATGATGATAAAATGGCCCAACTTTTGAGAGAGCGAAACGTCACAGATTACCCGGCATGCCTGAGAAGTACCCGTATGTGCGCTCATAGCGCATGCGCAACTTTAACCATGCCCCCCAAAATGCTCGTTCACATCAAGCACGTCAATTCGCGTACACGTAACAGCACCACACGTTCATGACAGCATGGTAATGGTTTGTTATTATGATAGATTTGATATTAACGAGGCGGCAGTTAGCAGCTAGCGGTTAGCTAGTAATTATGCTAATTTAATTTACACATCAATCGTTATGTACTTTTATATTACGCTGTAACAGGATCTAGTGATATCCAAGCAACAGAGCTTCATTTAGCATGAAAGAATTATTGCACTGTATATATATATATATATATATGTATATATATATACAGTGCAATAAGCTTCTTAGTGCAATAAGAAGCTACAGTGACGTTAATCTACGTCGGTAATATTAACTTTATTTAATACAACATTTACGGTACAAGATTTAATCATACAGCCCATGTAGTATAATATTTTACAAATGATGAATTACAGCAAACATGTGCAATATATTCATTATTACAGCTCCGTGGGCTGGCAGTAAGGCGATATGGGACGGGTCCGTTCTTATTGTACATCCATGGGTAAAGATAAACGCATGTACTAGTGCTGAACACGTAACATGAACGTGCCGGGCGGCGCGGTCCCGTGGGTTAGATGCGCGTTCATAATGCAGAGGGAAATAACTCTCAGAATAACGTTATTAGCACATTTTTACAACTTGAGGAACGAATGTTTTTAATAAGGGCTATACAAGTGTTCATACTGGGTAGTTTATTTAGTTTAAAAAAAATTATCCAACGATTTACAGACCACTCTTTCCCCATGTAAGTCAATGGGAAAAAGTGTTTCCGGGCCTGGCAACCAAAAGGAAGTGTAGTACTGCCGTTTGGCCAGCACGAATATTTTCATCAGAGTCCGGCGCACTTCCTGGGGGCTTGGTCTCCAGTCGAGAAGGGTCTAGCTCATGGATGTATAATAAGAACTGGATACAGCGTGGGAGGCGGGGCCTCATTAATTCCTGTGAGAGTTGCTCATTCGCGCATGATGATAAAATGGCCCAACTTTTGAGAGAGCGAAACGTCACAGATTACCCGGCATGCCTGAGAAGTACCCGTATGTGCGCTCATAGCGCATGCGCAACTTTAACCATGCCCCCCAAAATGCTCGTTCACATCAAGCACGTCAATTTGCGTACACGTAACAGCACCGCACGTTCATGACAGCATGGTAATGTTTGTTATGATAGATTTGATATTAACGAGGCGGCAGTTAGCGGTTAGCTAGTAATTATGCTAATTTACACATCAATCGTTATGTACTTTTATATTACGCTGTAACAGGATCTAGTGATATCCAAGCAACAGAGCTTCATTTAGCAGGAAAGAATTATTGCTGTGTATATATATATATATATACACAGTGCAATAAGCTTCTTAGTGCAATAAGAAGCTACAGGGACGTTAATCTACGTCGGTAATATTAACTTTATTTAATACAACATTTACGGTACAAGATTTAATCATACAGCCCATGTAGTATAATATTTTACAAATGATGAATTACAGCAAACATGTGCAATATATCCATTATTACAGCTCCGTGGGCTGGCAGTAAGGCGATATGGGTCCGTTCTTATTGTGCATCCATGGGTAAAGATAAACGCATGTAGTGCTGAACACGTAACATGAACGTGCCGGGCGGCGCGGTCCCGTGGGTTAGATGCGCGTTCATAATGCAGAGGGAAATAACTCTCAGAATAACGTTATTAGCACATTTTACAACTTGAGGAACGAATGTTTTTAATAAGTGTTCATACTGGGTAGTTTATTTAGTTTAAAAAAAATTATCCAACGATTTACAGACCACTCTTTCCCCATGTAAGTCAATGGGAAAAAGTGTTTCCGGGCCTGGCAACCAAAAGGAAGTGTAGTACCGCCGTTTGGCCAGCACGAATATTTTCATCAGAGTCCGGCGCACTTCCTGGGGGCTTGATGACACCAGACCAATCAGAGAGTTGCATGGAAATAAATGTGTGCTTGTGTCATTCAAGCTCGGCTCTGTGTGTGTGTGGCAATAGCGCATTTAGTGTGATAGAGAGAGAGAGGGGGAGAGAGAGAGAGAGAGAGAGAGAGAGGGGGAGGGAGGGTCCGGTGTCAGCATGGACCGTGTTGTTAGCATCTGGTTAGCTAGCTGCACTAACGGACATAAGGAGCTGTTTGTTCCACAAGAAGCTGGAGGAGAGTCCTCTCCTCTCAGACTGAGAGACTCAGGTGAGCTAAAGGACTCTCTGAGTGTTTAGACACTTAACTTTAGTCTAAGTTATCTCAGTGGGTCTCAAACGGTTTGGTCACAAATTATTCAAAAGATTATTTACGCGGCACACCTTCATATGATCATTAAAGTTATAAAAAAAATAAGAGAATAAAGGAGAAACAGTTATGAAATACTATATGGCAGTAAAACAAGAATAGAGTTTAAAAGGGGAGTGATTAGTAAAATATCCATAAAGAAAAAGTACATCTGTTTACAGTTCTGCTTCATATGGGTGTTGAGAGAGGTATCCATAGATCTCTTCATTTTGCTCTCAAAGTGCACCAGATTGATGCATTTAACTTCAATATTTAAAAAAAAATCTTCCCGGGGGAGCATCCCCCCGGACCCCCCTAGAGGAGGTGAGTCCCCCACTCATAAAAAATACCACTTTACCCCTGCTTATATGCCGTGAGCTGATTATCGAGCCTTCATTGTAACAGTCGCGGGTGTACTGTGTGGGGAGTGTTGCAGTGAAAAATGCCACTGTCGTGCCGCCGCCACTGTGGGCTAAGCCCTGAATGTTTTCAGGTCCAGGCGACGCCCCTGGTCCACAGTGTTAACATGTAGAAAACAAGTTAACTTAGAGGCCGTTTTATGATTACCCTGTCAGTGTGCTGTTGAGTCAGCTATTTAGCTAGCAAACATTAGTTGGGTGATTCTCTGAATCGGGTGCCGATTTTAAATGAAAGGATTAAAAAAAAGTTTACAGTTTTTCTCAATTGCTAACACACATTTCTTTACGCATCACTCATTCACCAATGGGTAATGTTTACATGGATTTTAGGAACTTCCCCTCGATTCTATTGGCTCTAACGGTTAAAAAGAGGTGTCAATCATCAAAATCGACCAACGGGGTCCAGAGATATGGAAAATGCACCCAAATGACCCCAGAAGTGTTTTTTTTCTTCTAAATCTCTCAAAAAATATCAAATGTAACTTATTTTGCATAAATCTTGATACAGGGTACTTATGATATGTTATAGTTTGGCAGTGGTGAGCCGTGACTTTTGTCCCTTCCCTCGAAAAAAAAAAAAAAACGCATCAATAGCCGCGTTCACACCGGAGTACTTTTCACCGTACTTTTCGCGTTTAGTTCCGTTAGTACCCCTTATGTCGCGTTCACACCAAAAAGAGCACTAAATCCCGGGAACTTTTACCCCCATTTTTAGTGCCTGCTGAGAGATGGTACTTTCCTTGTAGAGCCGCCATTTTATTATCCTCGCATTAGCATTATTAGCATTAGCATTCACCCAGCGCACAAACGCAGAGAGACTAACTTATGGCAACAAAAAATAAAACATGGGAGCGGTGGAGATGAGGAGGTGTCGGCGTTCTGGCGATTTACTCAGAAGGCTTCAGTAGAAGCTGCTGGGAGTCCCAGCAGCTTCTACTGAAGCCAGTCCCCGACTCCGGGGACTTCCGGCCGGGGACTCCGGGTGGCAGTATACGCCGTGAAGTTGTTTGCGGCCTGCCAGTAAACCCAAATCAGAAGAAGACGAAGTGACATCAGCGGCTCATTTGCGTAATCTTCCCTCAGGGAATTTATTCCGGTGTGAATGCGATCTGTACTAAGTGCCCTGGGGTAATAAGTGCCGGGGCACTGAGTGCCGGCACTTAGTACGGCAAAGTACTTGGTGTGAACGCGGCTAATGACAGCGACCCTCTATCACACAAAACAACACCATTTATATAAACACCTATCTTGACAGGGCAACCACAGCCAAGTAACAATTAAAAATGAATTAAGTCGGCACGGCGGCCCACATTGAAAATTGCTTAGGCCTACCTTTGATGATCAAATCACTTAAACACAAAGTCCATCCTCCTGTCCTTTTGGATGAAGCACTTGATGGCGGGGTCATGCAGCTGATCCTTTGCCACTCCAGTTTATCATTGTAACTCAATCTTGAAAATGACTCGGTTAATAATTTCGCAACGATGTCATCACTATCATAAGCCATCATGAACAAACTTATGCTAATAAAAAAATATAAAAGTAGGGTAGACATGTGGATATTATCCGGCTGAACAAAACGTGCATTTATCTAACAGGTTCATTTTCCACAGACCTTATTTCGAGCTATTTTCCAAAATCCTATGGACAAATCCCATTGCTTTTTTGTCGAGGGAACCCATGCGCAGCTTACTTCCGGGTTTTAGGACGCATCACTGCACCACTATAACACACATGCATCAACTTCACAGCGGGCGGAACTTGTCATCACGTCCACGAAAATAAAGCCCACCCATTTAGAGGGAAGATATGATTTGTCAATTATACTGTCATTTGATAATACTCTCTCGTTGGGTTACTATAACGGGCCCTCTGTGAATTTACAGCTGGACCACCAATCAGCTCCTATCTTCACAGTAACTCGCAGAGACGAGCTTCTTTCATTTAACCCTTCACATTCTAACAGAAACTGAACAGGCAGATTCTAAGGATTTATTTATTTGGAAATATCATTTTAAATACAATTAAATCAAGTTATTTTGTTAAAACTAATGAAAAATATAACTATAATTGTTTTATTTTCAGAGAGGGCCGAGAGGGCCCCGACGGCTTGCCACTGTAGTTTGGATTCCGAAAGCTTTTAGTCTACTATCCCATCATTCAAGGGTGGTTTTCACTATAAGTAATGGACGGACACTATAGTTTAAATGTTTTATTATGTTCAATCTGAATTTACTTTAAAATATAAAAAACATCTATATTGATTCTGACTTTTCTACATCCAACTCACAGGTTTATCATTGCTTTGAGAAAAAAGATTATTCATTTAGCCCTTTTAGAAGTGAAGATATAGTCAATTGTTCTGGGAATGTCATTTTCGAACCTGAGGCCTGAAAAACAGGCTCAGGGCTCAACTGGTTAACTTTCTTCCTCTTTATTTCTGTACTGCGCTCATGTAATTACGAAATAACAGTTTAGATGATCAGATAACATAAACACTGAATCCTCTTCAGGTCAGTCAACCACCCAGACCGACAGCACAGTCAGGAGTATACAGTACAGTCGCGAGTTCTTGCTGGTCAAGAAAATAACAACAAACCAAACGCTACGCTTGCAGAGGAACTTAGCGGCCTCGGAATACTCTGCCCGACCACGCCGTGGAGCGCTACCCCCAAGCTGAAAAGGAGACACCGCAGGCGGTGTGAGAGGAAGCAGAAGAGGGGTAAGCGCGGAGGCTAGGCTACACAGGCCCGCTATTCCGAGCATTCACATGGCAAATGTACGCTCTCTGAACAATAAAATGGACAACATAAGACTTCTCTGGTCGACCCAGAGTGAGTTGAGAGAATGCTGTGTGTACGTTTTCACAGAAACATGGCTAAGTGATAACATCCCGGACTCTGCCATCCAGCTCGACCGGCTAACATGCTACCGCTCAGACAGAGCTATGGTTAGCGGGGGGGGGAAGACTAGGGTTGCATATCATTGATGCTTTTAAGATACCGATACTGATACCGCTACCACTGAACGATACCGATACTCGACCGATACATATCGTGAGACTTTCATGTTTGATAAGGGAAAAATTGAATCATCCCGCAATTACTCCCATGAAGCGCTTTATGATATAGTTAACATGTCAAATGAATATTACATTCAATTGTGGGTCTTCAACCTTTTAGTACTGAACAAACAATGAAAAACACGTTTGACAACACGGGCTTGAAGACTGTACATTCCTGTACTCTAATTTTATATGACAGTAGCAAATGTTTTGAGAGGTTGGATGTGTTGCCGCCTTTCCCAGAAATAAACTTCTTGCAGTGGTTACAGACCCCACCATTCAGAGTGGCAGTCATATGCAGCCACACTTTAGATTTTCGTGCCGACATCGAGCTAATGTAAAAACGAAAGCCAACTGAAAGGCTCAGACGTTCGGGAGGAAGGTGAAGACCGTTGCTTGGCAATCACGGCAATCAGCGAAGTCGTTGCAAGACGCGCAATCTCAACAATATGGCACGGCCCACACTCCACAGTGACTCATTTGTGGAGTTTCACGGCAAAATTGAGATCGTCGTTTTCGACGGTTTGGGCGCAAGTTTAAGGATATTTAACCTCACTTTATTAAAAAATGTAAAGATTAATTAGAGTATCGAAAACCTGATCTGATTTTGGTACGGTATACCGTAGCCGCCAGTAACCGGTATTTCAGTAATACCGGGTACTGGTATGCACCCCTAGGAGAAACAGACTCTTACTTTGTTTCTGAGGGTCCAGGTTGATCCCTGAAGTCCAGAAGTCTGTCTGTAGACCGGTCACTCTTCAGAGACAGACAGCTGGGGACTGGAGACTCTGCTCTCCGTCTGCAGAAACAGAAAATGTTTTACACACATCATTGGATTTTGAAAAGAGCAGCTGAACCTGATTAAAGATTTTTGGACTTGCTCTGAACTTTCTGTTTTTGAGTCATGCTTGCAGGTTTCAGTCTTTACAATTCATTTGTGAGGATCAATAGTTTGACATGTTTGTATTTTATTCACTTAACTTAACACAAAGTCCTACATTCCGAGTGTCAGAAGGATTTCACTAAAGTAGTTTATTTTCTGTCGCTGATGAAGCCAAGGAACCAAGGAAGAAGATCTTCTTTACTTTTCTCTAATGCATTTCTTTAGTGTACTTTACTGTGTTTCTTTAGAGTACTCTTCTGTACTTTACTGTGTTTCTTTAGAGTACTCCCTTCATTCTTGTGCCAGGCTCAAACCACCATGCAAAACGTATCAAGAGAGTTCAGGTCAGTTTGAAGGAGAAACAGACTCTTACTTCTGGTCTGAGGGCTGTGGTTGATTACTGAATGCTGGAGGTAAGTCAATAGACCCGTCACTCTTCAGAGACAGAGAGCTGGAGACGGAAGATGTGTCCTCCTCCTCATCTTTTGAATCACTCATCTTCTCCAGTCTGACAGATGCACCAGTAACACTGCAGACACACACACACACACACACACACACACACACACACACACACACACACACACACACACACACACACACACACACACACACACACACACACACACACAATTTTGCATTACAATTGAATAAAAAACATCATAATGACAAACCTTGGTTTCAATACAACACATAAGTCAGACTTCTCACAGGTTGCTCATGTAACTATCATAGGAGGCCGTGGCTCAGTGAGGGAGTGCGCTGAACTTCTGATTACTGCAGTCCAAGGTTCGAGTTATAATCTGAGCTTTATGGGGGTCTTAAAAACTAATGCACGAGCATATGCGTGCAAGCACACACACACACACACACACACACACACACACACACACACACACACACACACACACACACACACACACGCACGCACGCACGCACGCACACACACACACACACACACCACACACACAGCAGCAGCCCTCTACTTGCTACAAACTTAAATATGAAACGGTTCAACTACGCACACCACATAATAACACATCATCTCGGCTCGCACAGCACGCTCACAGGCATAGATTGCGCAATAATTTATTGCGCACCTTGGAGGTGAAGTGCAGGCATATTGAAAAAGTCACACTTGACTCTAAGTTGCTGATTTTTTATCAAGTCTGTAAAAACTGTTTTTTTTTTACATAGGCCTACAGTATAACAGAGTAATAATAGAGTGACCAACACTCACCCTGTTGCTCCTGCTCTGTCGAATTGTAAAATGGAGTCTGGCTTCATCACTATCACCTGTCCCTCCCTGTCTGCAGCCCCTCCCTCTGTTCATCAGCAGCACTGGGAGAAGTACTCAAGGTTCAAGGTTCAAGGCTTTTATTGGTCATACGTGCATAGCTACAGTGTAGTTATGACGATGAAAATCTTAGGTCACAGGCTCCTCCAACAGTGCAACACAATAAAACAGATAAACAGAAAAAAATAGTGCAAGTAAATAGTAAATACAAAAGGAAAAATAGTTAAAAAGTGAAATAGTGAAATAGTGCAAGTGATTGGAATGATTATATTATGTTATGATGTTGTTTCAAGTTCAGGTGTTTAATAGTCTTATGGCCTGGGCTTTCTTCCTGAGCCGCTGGGAGTAAAGGTCCTCCATGGATGGCAGCTCCGTCCTGGTGATGTTTTCTGCAGTTTTCACCACCCTCTGTAAAGCCTTACGATTGAGGGCGGTGCAGCTGCCGTACCAGGCCGTGATGCAGCCAGTCAGGATACTCTCTATGGTGCACCTGTAGAAGTTGCAGAGTATCCTGGAGTCCATATTGAACCTCCTCAGCCTGCGGAGTCTGTCTGCGCGCGCGTGAAAAGCTTCTGACACTTTGGGGCGGAGCCACTGGACTTTGATTGACAGCTGCCAGGAAGCCCGGAGTTGCCAGGTTTGATCATTACCTGAACTACCAAGAGCCGAGGAGTGACAGCAGCAAGATTAGTTGGACGAGATTTAATGATAAAGTTGTCCATAAAAAACTATTATATTAGTAAAGTGTACAATCAATATATATATATCAATTAATTTGATATGAAACAATATATTTTTGAGTGGGCTGTATCTGTCGAAAACTGCTAGCTACTGTCTGCTGAAGAAAATGAATGTCCACAGTGTTAACATGTAGAAAACAAGTTAACCTAGAGGCCGTTTTATGATTACCCTGTCAGTGTGCTGTTGAGTCAGCTATTTAGCTAGCAAACATTAGTTGGGTGATTCTCTGAATCGGGTGCCGAATTTAAATGAAAGAAAGAAAAAAAAGTTTACAGTTTTTCTCAATTGCTAACACACATTTCTTTTGTAATTGCTCAGTTTCTCAGAACACTAAACACAATTCACAAATCCACACACCAAAAGTGCAAAACACCCGACCTGGGCACTCTGGGGTCCTTAATTGTGGGCTTGAAGTTGTTACGTACCTTGTCACACTAAGGGTTTAGAAGGCTGGCAATAAGAATAGCATAAACTAAAATGTTTGTTTGGGTTATGTGTGCAATGTTTTATTATATCTGATTATTTACTCGTATACTGTCTATTATCGTCATTATTTTTGTTGTATGTGTTTATTTTGGTCTATTTCTATTTTTTTCATTTATTTTACTTGTATTTATATATTTTTTATATTTTATTTCTATGACCATTCATTTATTTTTGTCGTATGTTTGTTTATTCACTGGGGAAAACCACCTGGAGGAGGACGGGGGTGGGATTTGGGGGGTTTGCAACTTTTTGTCAGAAATGTTGGACATACTGTATTTGTGAAAAACTGAGAAAAAAAAGTTGTTAAAAGAAAAGTGCAAAACACCTAATTTCTCCTGCTAAATGAAGAACTGCACTCAAAACTACATAAACACTTACCAAATGCAAACTTTTTCACCAAATATAACACACTTCATTCATAATACTAGATTGTTTGAACACCGAACTACACACTGCTGAGCGTAATCTAAAGCACTTTCATCTTGTATGGGCTATGCTCTGTACATAGAGGTTTCTGCAGAGAAAGATTGCTTGAGTATACAGAAACACAGAAAATGAAGAAATACAAATGAGTTGTTGAAAAAAATCATATTTTATTCAAAAATAACATTGTGCAACATGCATCTCAGCACATATTTACTATGCTTCGGATCTCTCTAAGTGTGATGGCATTGTTTGCCAAAACCCAGTTTGTAACTGCTGCTTCCTGTGCCTCTCTGAAAATCCTTAGCGTTCCTCCTGCACCTCTTTTTTTCTCAGTCCTTCAGATAAACAACAAAGACATCGTGGTTGGTCAGTGTGTGTGTTCCATAAAAGTAAGTTTACCACAGTAAATTGTGCAGGATTTTTGTACAGTTATAGTATGCAACATGCCAACAATTCAATTACAGTAATGAAATAAATACGTTTCACAAAACAGATATAAGCACTGATATATCATGAATTATGCAGAGCTACTGGTAACTAACCTGTGTTCAAGTCTAAGTGTCCAGATTACAGAGGCAACAGTACATCGGCTTAGATTAGGCTGAAACCTCTGTCCAGCCTCTCTCATCGTCAAACCATGGTTGACAACATTTCATTTCATTAGGAGTATTCTTCTTTGTCCACGTCCTCTCCCTCCAGCTCTACCTCTACCTCTCATTCTTCCTCCTCTCACTCTCACCCACCTCTTCCTCCTCCTCTCACTCTCAGCCCAGCTATTCCTCTTCCTCTTGCTCTTGCTTCCATGTTGGCTTCCATTGTTGCTGTAAGAAAGTTCTCACCTGTGGTCTTTTTATAGTGCTAACATCCTGATTGATGAGCCAACAATTATGCTATCAGGTGTTTGGTCAGGTGGAACGTGTTTCTTGATCATTGGTCCATGTGTGAGGCATTTTGAATATCAGTGTTTGAAACCAGCTAACACGTGACTTTATGTCAGATTCCTGTGTCTTACGTGGAGAAATGTGTGCAGTGGTTTGCAAAAAGTGCCATGTTGATTTGCAAATTGTGTGAAAAGCTGAAAACGTGTTTAGAGTTTTGGAGATTTGAGCTGATGTTTTGCTCTTTGAGTGTCACTTAAAATAATTGTGCTTTATGTATAATTTGAGTGTGTTAGTGTGGCACCCCTGGGATGTGTGACCACATTAATATAATTATTATTATTATTTAGAGTTAGAATATGCCTTTACTTTGTACATCTGTCTATTTTCATTTAATTAACGGGGTTGAGCAATGCATTTAGTAGTATGGCGGAACGTTTGTGTTCCGGGGACTGGTTAGAGGGACGGACTTCCGGTGTTTCCTCAGAAGCAATCTGGAAGGAAACCACGGCCCAATCCCAAACCACTCCCTCGACCCTACCCCTCCGTGACGGAGTGAACTCCGTCTGTAGCCACACTCGCAGCTCAACGAGGCTCCCTCCTGTCGGATGGAGGGAGTAAATACAGCGGCAAGCTTTGGGACGGCCTCCCCTTTCTCCGGCAGAAACAGGAAATGCCGTAACTGTATGTAATAACGGTTTCAAATCAGCATCTCTTAGACAAAAAATGTAAATTAATAACTCAAATAAAACTCCAAACATCTTTAATTGTGTTACTTTTTTGTAAAGCTCTTTTAGTTTTAAACCTGATGTTTATAAGCTTCTTAGTTTTTGCAACAGTCTGTATATTTACACAACTTTATAATAAAATGCACACATTTACCTTTTTCTAGACTAACCACATGTACGATCCTAAGTTAAAAAAATATGAGGTTATCATGAGGTTGTTAACATCGCAGTTTATCAGTGGATGTTTGCTGGAACTACTTTTTAACAGCGTGTTTCCTGATGGACACACACAGCGTGACTCCGGTCAGGTAGAGACCGATCTCAAGTCAGCACCGCTGCAGACTCGCTGTTTGAGGGCTTGATAGCCCACTCCCTCTCCACACCGCTCCACACTCGTTGGTTTGGAACAGCACTTAATGTGGCGGACCCTCCGCGCGAACGCGCAAATGGAAGGGTAGTGTGTAGGGGTAGGGTGTAGGGGGTGGTTTGGGATTGGGCCCAAATAACCCGTGTCCTCATTGCTCCTGTCTCACCTGCTCATTACAGGTTGGTAAAAGGTGCAAAAATCATATGAACCCCCCCATAATGTTCGCGTATATGGTGTGACGGCCCACTAAAGTTTGTTTGTTTGTAGCCTTTATTTAACCAGGTTAAAAAATCCCATTGAGATCAACGATCTCTTTTTCAAGGGAGACCTGCGGTACATTAGTTACACATAAAAACAACAGAAAACAAAAGGACATCACAACATAATTACAGGGGTATACATTAGCAACCTATTTACAGTGACAGGTATTCAATAACATTTCATCCAGCCGTGCTTTAAAACGATGCAAGGGAATCAAAATGCTCAGTTTCAATGTTTTTTGCATAGTGTTCCAAGCTAGAGGAGCAGCGCACATAAAAGCTTTAGTACCTAGAACAGTCCTAGCACTTGGCACATGTAATAAGAACACATCCTGGGATCTCAGGCAATAGCTACTTGCCACTCTCCGTGAGATCAAAGAGCAGATATAAGTCGGTAGTTTACCCAGCATGGCTTTATATATGAATATGTACCAATGACTGAGCCTCCGAACAGTAAGTGAAGGCAGACCTGCCTTGGCATACAGGGTACAGTGATGAGTAAGTGCTTTACAGTTAGTAACAAATCTCAGAGCACTGTGATAGGCGGCATCTAACCTTTCCAGGCAATTGGCAGGTGCATTCATATAGATCAAATCACCATAGTCTAGCACAGGTAAAAAGGTCACAGTGACTAGCCTTTTTCTGGCTTCAAAAGAGAAACAGGACTTGTTTCTGAAAAAGAAACCTAGTCTGACCCTCAGCTTTTTAAGCAGATTAGTGACCTGAAGTTTTAAAGTAAGACAATCATCAAGCCAGATACCAAGATATTTATAACAGCTAACCACTTGGAGTACTTGTCCTTGCATAGTAACAATATCCAAAGCAGTCTCTGGAGTCTTTTTAGCTTTAGAAAAGAGCATTACCTTGGTTTTCTCAACATTTAAAATAAGCTTTAGTTCAGAGAGCTGAGTCTGAATAATGTTAAAAACAGCCTGTAATTTAACAACCGCCTCCTTAATGGAGGGACCTGCACAGTACATCACGGTATCATCCGCATAAAAATGTAAAGTAGCTTCATCCACATTTTCACCTAAACTATTGATGTAGATGGAGAATAAAAGTGGACCTAAAACAGAACCCTGAGGAACACCATTAGCAATGTTCAACCCCTCAGAAGACCTCCCATCAAAGTGAACACATTGGGACCTTTCAGAGAGGTAGTTCACAAACCACCCCATTGCATGGCTGGATAAGCCAATACTGAGTAGCCTCTGCTTTAAGATGCGATGATCGACGGTGTCAAACGCTTTGGAAAGGTCAATAAATAGAGCTGCACAACTCTGCTTTTTATCTAAAATACTTGTAATGTCATTCACCACTTTCATTGTCGCAGTGATGGTGCTATGTTGCTTTCTGAAGCCTGACTTATGTTTAGACAGGATATTATTTTTACATAAAAACTCCTTTACCTGTTCACTCACTAGGCGTTCAAGAACCTTAGCCAGAACTGACAATTTAGAGATTGGCCTATAATTATTTAAAACAGTTGCCTCCCCTCCTTTTAGTAGTGGCAGGACATACGCTGACTTCCATACTTTAGGAATTGTGTTTGTGCTGAGGGAGAGGTTAAAAAGAGAAGTAAGAGGTGGAGCAATAAAATCTGCAGCTATCTTTAAAAAGAAAGGTTCTACGTTGTCCGGGCCAGCTGGTTTCTTAGGATCTAACTTAGATAATGCTTCATGAACAACATTTACAGTAAAAGGAGTAAAACTGAAAGGGTTTTCCAGACCACATTGTTCAGAGTCACAGACTGTGGTGTTCACAGAAGCAGAGTTAGTCACAGAATCAAACATAGAACCGCAGGACACAAAATGCTCATTAAAACAATTTAACATAGTAGCCCTGTCCGATATAGAGCCAGATGCTGTGGTAATGCACGGAGGTAGCTCATTTCGGATCTCACCGGTGGATATCGATTTTATGGCTTTCCAAAATTTCCTGGGATTATTTAGGTTTTCTGTAGTAACTGACAAATAGTACTTTGACTTAGCACTTTTGACCTGTGAAGTGAAGCTATTTCTTAGCTGCCTAAAACGCAGCCATTCTACCTCTGAGCCTGATTTCCTAGCCTTTGCCCAGGCCTTGTTTCTCTCATGCAGGAGACTGGACAGTTCAGCAGAAAACCAAGGATTGTCTCGTCCCTTTACTCTAAATGTACGTAGGGGTGCATGTCTATCTATAATTTCCATAAAACCAAGATAAAAATAAGACCATGCAGTTTCTACATCAGCACACAGATCGATTTGTCCCCAATCAAACCCAAACAGATCATGAACAAAACCCTGATCCACAAAATGTGTTATGTGTCTCATAATAATAATACGAGGTTTAACCTTTTGGACCTTAGTGTCCCTAATTGTGGCTACAACACAGTGGTCACTCACATCATTTGCAAATACTCCCACAGATGGGTATTTATAGGGAACATTAGTTAGAATGAGATCAATTGGAGTGTGGAGTATTTGTAGCGCTGTTTACATGTTTAAAAGAGTATGAATGTGTGTGCGTATTAGCTTAGCTTTCCCCGTGCGGCGCCATGTTGGGGATAACGTGGTCTGACACGGAGATGGTGCGAGTGAGATTCTGGGTGTTTCTCAATCGCGAGTACACTTGCTTGGTAGCACATGTCTGCCGAGCATCTTGCTTCAGAAGCGAGGCAAGAATACTTCCTGGCATTCGGAAAACAAAGAGTGGAACAGCAAGTGTGCAGGTGTGCGTCATATTAGAGGCCCCGCCTTACATTTTCCGCCACAGATTTGGGGAAATTGGTCCGTGCGCAAAGCATTGTGGGGATTTTAAGACCACGGAGTCTACACATGGGCAGCCTCGAAATTTCTCCTAACGAAGTACGCCGGGCTCGGTAGATTTCCTAGTATACTGGAGATTGGAACAGTACTTCGGCGGCACTCGATGACGAAGTATGCTTGAAATAGTGGCTCTGCAGCAGCTTTACTCGCGATTGAGAAACACCCAGTGTGTCTGAAGGCTCCCGCCCACTAAATATTTCCATACATGTGTAGTTATGAATGAAGTTATGAATAAATATGCACCTTATGAAAGGTATAGTTTAGGTAGTGTTATACTGAATGTTTGTTACACAAGTATGCTGTAGTGTTTGTAGCATTATGATTCTCTAGTTTAAATGCATTTTAGTGACCTGCAATGAATGGCAGAAGGGTAATAGTCGAAATTACAGTTTCAAGGGATATTTAATACAGGTTTAATACTGTAAAACAAGATGTATGAAAGGTACAAAAGATTAGTGAATGTAAAGTTCAGCTTAAATGTGTGTTTGTCACAGAAGGGGTTATTGACAGTGGATGTGTGTTGATGGAGCTGTCAGAAAAGTGAATGATTAAGTAAATACACTGAAATGCATAAGAGAATTAAGATGTTTAAATATGTTTGTGTAATAAAACTACCAGTAGAAGCAATCTGGAAGGAAACCAAATAACCCGTGTCCTCATTGCTCCTGTCTCACCTGCTCATTACAGGTATCATAACTGTTACTGTGGTCCTCATATCGGGGACCCGTAACATTAGCAATCGAGAAAAACTGTAAAGCAATGAATTAATACACAAACAGGGTGTTTTGCATCACAATGTAAAACTAAATATATATATATATATTTAGTTTTAAGATCATTGGTGATCTTTGTAGTAGACAACAAACATATTTGCATGTCCTCAGGTGCATCATAGAGAGTATCCTGACTGGCAGCATCACGGCCTGGTACGGCAGCTGCACCGCCCTCAATCGTAAGGCTTTACAGAGAGTGGTGATAACTGCACAACACATCACCAGGACGGAGCTGCCATCCATGGAGGATCTTTACTCCCAGTGGCTCAGGAAGAAAGCACTCAGTATTACAAAAGACCCCCATCACCCAGCCACAAACTGTTCTGTCTGGTGCCGTCTGGCAGGCGGTACCGCAGCATCCGGACTAAAGCCACCAGACTCAGGGACAGTTTCATCCCACAGGCAATAAGACTGTTAAACACCGGAACTTTTGAAACAACATCCACAACATTAATCTGGCTGCAATTTAGAAATTATTTATCTAATATGTAATATTGACCCAATTTTGGCTCCATAGTTGACGGATGTTGGTTTTCCGACCGCGCCTCCCCTGGAGCCGAACCTGACGGCATTGTTTGGGGTGAAGCAGGCCAGCACGGTCGCCGCACGGCGTCCCTTGCTTTTTGATAGTCTCACTCCCAGTGGCGAGCCGTCAGGGCCCTCTAGGCCCTCTGTGAGGGCCTAAGATATTCTAAGAAATAATATTTAAAAACATTTAAAAAATATATATATTTTTTTAATATTATTTTTGTTATATTTTTCATTAGTTTTACCGAAAAAAAACTTGATTTAATTGTATTTAAAATAACATTTCCAAAGAAATAAATCCTTCGAATCTGCCTGTTCAGTCTCTGTTGAATGTGAAGGGTTACATGAAAGAAGCTCGTCTGGCCCTCTCTGCGATTCACAGAGTAGTAACTGAACGAGAGAGTAATGTCAAATGACAGTACAATTGACCAATCATATCTTCCCTCTAAATGGGTGGGTTTTATTATCGCGGACTTTATGACAAGTTCCGCCCGCTGTGAAACTTTTCTTGTTTCCATAGCAACAACAACTTCCTGTCAACAGCGTGAACTCGCCTTCAAAATAAAAGCATGCCAAATTACACTTAAGACATACAACTGCAACGAAAGTAACAAACACAATGCAATATCATTTTCAATGTCAAAGAACACAAATTGGGTTGACAGGTGTTGTTTTGTGTGGTAGAGGGTCGCTGTCATTGATGCGTTTTGCACCCTGGGCCGTTGTTTTGGTATTCCGCTGAAGTATACGCTGTGACGTAATAACTATTTTTTTTCCTTTTTTTCGAGGGAATTGGTGGGGGTCAGAGGGCCTAGGTATAAAGCTCACGTCTCGCCACTGCTCACTCCATAGTGAGACTATCAGAGCAGCCCTCCATGCCCTCAGAGGCTTCGGAGGAGATAGAGGAAAGTGCTGCTGGATGCTCCAATCAGGGCTGTTCGGACCCCAGTTCCACGTCATGGTGGAGTCCATGAAAACTGCCGCAGAACTGGGCAGCATGTCAGCTGGCTCCAGCCTGCTGAGCGACCGCAAACAAAGATGTGGCCATGAGGCATATCATTTCTAGCAGCCCTGAAATAAAATGTTAGCCTACATGGCATCATGCAAGCTATTTGGAATAAACCCAACTTGACAAATTACTTTAACAGGGGCCATTTGAAAAGCAAACACCCTTTATCTCCACCCATAGAGACACACACAAAGGATAAAGTGAAATACTCAGGCAAATCAATTTTTCCTTTTCACCATTCTTGCATCAAAGATCTAAAGAAAAGACTAACATTTTATAACAAATATAACATTGTAACAGGTTAAGATAAACAAGGAGGTAAAAGGTATGATAATAACAAATGAAATACACTAAAAACAATAAATGATTTCTGTCGAAAAGAAAAGACACAAGACTCAATGAATAGATGCAACAATATAAAACCCTATAAAATAAAGTGAACATATAGGTACAACAGAAATACAAATTAAAATGAATAGCAATAAAAACATCATAATTCTAATAAAGGTTAAACGATTAAAATATTTTTTAAAACGTACAAAGAAATGTTGCTATTGAAACTGTTAAATGACTAATATAAGATAAAATCCTTTAAAACCTATAACATAAATGAAACAATATAAAAGTACACAGCAAAAACCACAATGTACATTGTACTCTATAAGAGTACATTTAACACCATGTCTCGGGGTGTATATAGGTCCAAGAGTTTGGTGTTCTCTGAACACTGTCAAAAGAGTAAAATATAAACTCCAAATAAAGAGTTAGATTTGAACACTTTGGGAGTCAAAATATACACTATAACTGGTACTTTTTTGACACTGTTTTTTTCCAACACGTGCAGTGTATACCTAGAACCCTCAGAGAGTTAAAAATGTACTCTTAGTCAGTCTTTTAGTGTCACTGTGCAGAGCTGATTATTCAACACTTTGAGAGAGAACATGTACTCCATGGTCATTTTTCACACTGTTTCAGTGGTCTTTAGCTGATGTACACCAAACAAACAATTTTGGGGTGAATCATTAACATTTCAGGAAATAAAGTACACATCAGATTCTTTAAAAAAAAAAATACCTTTATTTTCAAAAATTTGATTTTGATGTGTTTTAAATATAACATCTAATCAGTAGCAACATCAAACAACCCACAAAATACATTGGTCAGGTGGAAATATGTGTACATTTGCTCATTAGACCTCTTTAGCCTAGGGAAACACTTTAGAGATCATCATTCCAAAATCCTGTTACAACAAATGGACAACGTGGAATACCATACACTAGTGCTAATGTGCAAAGTAAACTGACAAAAATAGTGTTTTGAAAGACTAACAATCACCGAGCAGGATGATCAACATCTAAAAATGTACATGGCAACCAGTTTACATCAATGTTGTAGATGGTGGTCTGCAAAATGTGTACATGCCGTTTAAGGCCTGGTCATAGGAGATCCCAAACACATAATGTGCTTTAAAAAGGTCATCAAAACTGACTGAATTTTGATGGATGGGTCAGACACTGACAAAAACCTTTGATAGCAAATCAAATCAGTTCGGCCATTTACCATGAACAGAAGTCAAATGCAACATACACATTAATGCAGCAGTAATATAAAACCTAAAAGCATCCCAAAAATAGTAAAACACTGACAGGGACAATTTCACTGCACAATGAGTGCTTTTACTTATACTTAAAGTACATTTAGCTGATTATACTCGCAAACTTTTACTTAAGTCAGGTTTTAAGTGCAGGCCTTTTACTTATAGTATATTCACAGGGTGGTATTTGTACTTTTACTTAACTTAAATCATATGAAACTTCCTCCACAACTGGAATTGGTCTATTGCACATGTACAATACCAAATGTAGTGCGAAGTTAGAGAGCTTCGAAATCATTCATTCTACATGAGTAACGTAAATTGGCGGTAGCTAAGCTAACAGCTGCTAACGTTAACGGTCTCATTATTTCAAACGGTGCCTGCAGACTAGAGTTGATTATGGATTCAAAAAACATTTATTCAAGGCCGCTGCGGCACTTCCGTAACGTTACCCCCTGTCGAATGATTGGAAAGAGGAGCGGTTTTCCCCCTGAGTCAGTGTGAATGAAGCCTAACAATTAACACGGGAGCGGCAGCTAAAATAGCAAAGAAATACATCTTTCGTTGTCGGAATAACATTAATCTGATTGACTACGGCTAACATTACCACTACAATAACGTCACAAATATTCTACTTGCTAACGTTATCGTGTTTAGTTGTTTAGTTATACAAATTAAAACAAGAAGACAAATATGAATATTCAGAATTATTCACTTGGTGTCTACTTACCTAACGTTACAGTCCTGCGGAGAAATGTTGCCGGGTTCGATCCATGGATGTATAACTCTTGCATCAATCTGAAACAGTCACGGTCGCGCTTTTCCTGGACAATATTTTCAAAAAGCCGAGGGTCACAAGGCTGCATTAAACCAATGAGAAGGCTTGGCCTATCTGATGACGAATCGAAACCTAAGATCGATGCGGACCAGACAGACTCAATGCAAAGATATACTCTGAGGGAGTCCATCATCCCAGAATAAACACTACACAAGTCAACACCAACACCACACAAAGAAACAACACCAAAGAGAGGTTCTGGAGCACTCTGAGAAGTGTACTTTATGTCCATTCTACTCCAAAGTGTAAACATTTCTACTCTGGTCATCAGTACTCTGGGATTTTAACACTTTGGTATTTGCTGTGTAGGTAAATATTAAAGACTAAAAGACCATTTAAAGTCGGGGGTTGCTAATAAAAAGCTAATCTAAAAAGATGTGTCTTTAGAAGGCGTTTACAAATGTCCTGTTAGTCAGACTTCAATTCAGAGAGACTCTTAAAATATAACAATACAGCTCTCAGGACATCAGGAGGAGAAAACAGGTAGCTTGGCTCTCATGGTTGTTCAAAACTATGGGGTGAGTTTAAGGTGAATACTTTGAGAAAACGTTTTCCCACACTCTTCACACCACTATGGTTTCTCTCCAGTGTGAATACGGTAATGTGATTTGAGAGCACCTGATTGAGTAAATGTTTTCCCACACTCTTCACACCAATATGTTTTTTCTCCAGTATGAATACGTTGATGTGTTTTGAGAGCACTTGATGTAGTGAACGTTCTCCCAAACTCTTCACAGCTGTACCGTTTCTCTCCTGTGTGAATAAGTTGATGTGATTTGATATTACCTGATTGAGTGAACGTTTTCCCACCCTCTTCACAGCTGTGCAGTTTCTCTCCAGTATGAATATGTTGATGTGTTTTGAGAGCACCTGATTGAGTGAAAGTTTTCCCACATTCTTCACAGCTGTACGGTTTTTCTCCAGTGTGAATACGATGATGTCTTTTGAGTTCACCTGCTGTATTGAACGTTTTCTCACACTCTTCACAGCTGTGCAGTTTCTCTCCAGTATGAATATGTTGATGTGTTTTGAGAGCACCTGATTGAGTGAAAGTTTTCCCTTACTCTTCACAGCTATACGGTTTCTCTCCAGTGTGAATATGGTGATGTCTTTTGAGATGAGCTGACGTAGTGAATGTTTTCCCACACTCTTCACAGTTGTACGGTTTTTCTCCAGTATGAATACGCAGGTGGAGCTGTGCATTTCCAGGTTTTGTAAAGGATTTGTCACATTGCTGACAGCTGTGACGTCTCTCTCTTCCTTTCGGTTTCTAAAACAGACGGACAGAGAAAGAGAGAAAGTAAATCTGAAAATCATGATAACATATACAGTTAACACAATAAAAACTTGCTTAATACAAACCTTCAGTTAACAAAATACTTATTTTACTAATATAACTGTTTGTGTTTCATATTTGTAATATATTTGATGCAGTAATACAGTAACGTTTTAACCAAAGTAAATACAGCAACGTTCTACATTGGGAATGAGATGTCTGTAAATATTTTAACTAAATAAACTACTCACTAATAAAACTTGTATAGCCCTTGTTTGAATCATTAGGTATTAAAGTTGTAAAATGTGCTAAAACCTGAATCCAGGTTTATTTTCTCTCTCCATTCATTCTACTGAGCCGAGTGAGGGAGTTTGGAGGCGGGGCTTAAGGGAAAACTCAACCGCGCATGCTCTATGCTCTCGACAGAAAGGCATGATGGGTAATTTGTAACGTTTTGCTCTTGATAATGTCAGGCCATTTTGACCTCATGCGCCAATGAACAGCTCTCATAACAATGAACGAGGCTCCAACGCTGTATCCAGTTCTTATTAAACATCCATGAGTGAAACATGGGAGAGCTGGAGCTTGATGGCAAACACTGAAGGTTTATTATGAAGTTACGGTCGGAGAATTGACAAAAACATGTGCTGCAGACACGAGGTGACACAGAGGTTGCCGACCAACTCTGAAGATCTCTCCCCCAGTACCATGTATTTAGCTCTGAGAGAATAATCAACATGCTGCATAACATCTTACACTATTTCTATTCTATTCTATTTTATTTGTATTTACTTGCACATCTCAAAACATTCTCTTGCACTGTTTTATCTGTTTTATTTGTTTTATGTCCTGTATAAATGTTGCACTGTTGGAGGAGCCTGTGACTTCAGTTTGTCATTGCCATAGCTACAATGTAGCTAATGTGCAATGACAATAAAGACTTGAAACTTGAAACAAGATAAAACAGGCACAAAAAAAAATATTTGAAAAATGGCGGAGGCGTAGAGAAGCACGGTCAGACTAAAATCTCCAACAGCGTGGGAGCACTTCACTTTCACAACAGTAAAAAGTGTGTTACCTGCAAACTGTGTAAAGTCGAACTTGAATGGCACGGGAGCACCACAGTCATGCGGGAACATCTCAAATGTAAACAAAGGGTTACTGCTGTATTTATGTGTGTGTGAGAAAGTGTAACTTTACTGTGTTTCTTTAGAGTACTCTTCAGTCTTTACTGTGTTTCTTTAGAGTACTCTTCAGTCTTTACTGTGTTTCTTTAGAGTACTCTTTTCTCTATACTGTGTTTCTTTAGAG
The DNA here is from genome assembly GCF_902827165.1 of Trematomus bernacchii. Taxonomy (NCBI): domain Eukaryota; kingdom Metazoa; phylum Chordata; class Actinopteri; order Perciformes; family Nototheniidae; genus Trematomus; species Trematomus bernacchii. The sequence continues at coordinate 2,273,933 of NW_022987772.1, forward strand.
TACTCTTCTGTCTATACTGTGTTTCTTTAGAGTACTCTTCAGTCTTTACTGTGTTTCTTTAGAGTACTCTTCTGTCTATACTGTGTTTCTTTAGAGTACTCTTCAGTCTTTACTGTGTTTCTTTAGAGTACTCTTTTCTCTATACTGTGTTTCTTTAGAGTACTCTTCTGTCTATACTGTGTTTCTTTAGAGTACTCTTCAGTCTTTACTGTGTTTCTTTAGAGTACTCTTTTCTCTATACTGTGTTTCTTTAGAGTACTCTTCTGTCTATACTGTGTTTCTTTAGAGTACTCTTCAGTCTTTACTGTGTTTCTTTAGAGTACTCTTCTGTCTATACTGTGTTTCTTTAGAGTACTCTTCTCTCTATACTGTGTTTCTTTAGAGTACTCTTCAGTCTTTACTGTGTTTCTTTAGAGTACTCTTCAGTCTTTACTGTGTTTCTTTAGAGTACTCTTCAGTCTATACTGTGTTTCTTTAGAGTACTCTTCAGTCTATACTGTGTTTCTTTAGAGTACTCTTTTCTCTATACTGTGTTTCTTTAGAGTACTCTTCAGTCTATACTGTGTTTCTTTAGAGTACTCTTTTCTCTATACTGTGTTTCTTTAGAGTACTCTTTTCTCTATACTGTGTTTCTTTAGAGTACTCTTCTCTCTATACTGTGTTTCTTTAGAGTACTCTTTTCTCTATACTGTGTTTCTTTAGAGTACTCTTCAGTCTATACTGTGTTTCTTTAGAGTACTCTTCAGTCTATACTGTGTTTCTTTAGAGTACTCTTTTCTCTATACTGTGTTTCTTTAGAGTACTCTTTTCTCTATACTGTGTTTCTTTAGAGTACTCTTCTGTCTTTACTGTGTTTCTTTAGAGTACTCTTTTCTCTATACTGTGTTTCTTTAGAGTACTCTTCTGTCTTTACTGTGTTTCTTTAGAGTACTCTTTTCTCTATACTGTGTTTCTTTAGAGTACTCTTCAGTCTTTACTGTGTTTCTTTAGAGTACTCTTCAGTCTATACTGTGTTTCTTTAGAGTACTCTTCTGTCTATACTGTGTTTCTTTAGAGTACTCTTCTCTCTTTACTGTGTTTCTTTAGAGTACTCTTCTGTCTATACTGTGTTTCTTTAGAGTACTCTTCTCTCTTTACTGTGTTTCTTTAGAGTACTCTTCTGTCTATACTGTGTTTCTTTAGAGTACTCTTCTCTCTATACTGTGTTTCTTTAGAGTACTCTTCTCTCTATACTGTGTTTCTTTAGAGTACTCTTCTCTCTTTACTGTGTTTCTTTAGAGTACTCTTCTGTCCTTCTGTGGTGGTGTTCAAATCAATAGGCACGCAATGACTCTAATATTTGTGTCTCTTGTATTATTTTAAAACATTGTATATGAACCTCTGTATGTCATGTTTTCAGCTCCATTGGCCTCCAGATGTTAGTCCCACGGCCGGGTGGAGACGGACGAGGAGTTCTGTTCTGTTGTTAATAGTGTGGTTCATGTTATGGTTATAGTTGGGGTTTCATTGAAAAGTGTGGACAAAAGAATACATTCTGTCAAAAGTTAGACCTATTTTCAGTCAATCTGGAAAAGTGTTCTGGTTGTTATAAGCCCCAATGTTTCTAGGAGTTGGGTTTTATTCCCACTTTTAACAAAACTGTGTGTATTGTTTGGATAAAATGGTGCAATATAATGGTTGCTCTTCTTATTATTGCTTATTCTAAATATAGTACAGGCAAGAGATGCAAATAAAGGACACAGCAGGACATTTAGATGAGAACACCAGGTCAAGCTAAATAAAATATATGAATAATATTAAATAAATAACCCAAAACAAAACTAAAAGGATCCCTAACGCACCACACTCTGAACTACACACAGATATAGTCCAAGTTACTGAGGGTCCCTGAACGCACCACACTCTGAACTACACACAGATATAGTCCAAGTTACTGAGGCTCTCTGAACACACCACACTCTGAACTACACACACACACCAAGCCCCCAGCAAGTGCGCCGGACTCAGATGAAAATATTCGTGCTGGCCAAACGGCGGTACTACACTTCCTTTTGGTTGCCAGGCCCGGAAACACTTTTTCCCATTGACTTACATGGGGAAAGAGTGGTCTGTAAATCGTTGGATATTTTTTTTAAACTAAATAAACTACCCAGTATGAACACTTGTATAGCCCTGATTAAAAACATTCGTTCCTCAAGTTGTAAAAATGTGCTAATAACGTTATTCTGAGAGTTATTTCCCTCTGCATTATGAACGCGCATCTAACCCACGGGACCGCGCCGCCCGGCACGTTCATGTGACGTGTTCAGCACTACATGCGTTTATCTTTACCCATGGATGCACAATAAGAACGGACCCATATCGCCTTACTGCCAGCCCACGGAGCTGTAATAATGGATATATTGCACATGTTTGCTGTAATTCATCATTTGTAAAATATTATACTACATGGGCTGTATGATTAAATCTTGTACCGTAAATGTTGTATTAAATAAAGTTAATATTACCGACGTACATTAACGTCCCTGTAGCTTCTTATTGCACTAAGAAGCTTATTGCACTGTATATATATATACATACATATATATATATATATATATATATATATATATACAGTGCAATAATTATTTCATGCTAAATGAAGCTCTGTTGCTTGGATATCACTAGATCCTGTTACAGCGTAATATAAAAGTACATAACGATTGATGTGTAAATTAGCATAATTACTAGCTAACCGCTAGCTGCTAACTGCCGCCTCGTTAATATCAAATCTATCATAATAACAAACCATTACCATGCTGTCATGAACGTGCGGTGCTGTTACGTGTATGCAAATTGACGTGCTTGATGTGAACGAGCATTTTGGGGGGCATGGTTAAAGTTGCGCATGCGCTATGGGCGCACATACGGGTACTTCTCAGGCATGCCGGGTAATCTGTGACGTTTCGCTCTCTCAAAAGTTGGGCCATTTTATCATCATCCGCGAATGAGCAACTCTCATAGGAATGAATGAGGCCCCGCCTCCCACGCTGTATCCAGTTCTTATGATACATCCATGGTCTGAACGCGCCACACTCTGAACTACACACAGATATAATCAAAGTGACTGAGGGTCCCTGAATGCACCACACTCTGAACTACACACACATATACTCAAAGTTACTGAGGGTCCCTGAACGCACCACACTCTGAACTACACACACACACACACAACTGTGTTACTGAGGGTCCCTGAACACACCACACTCTGAACTACACACAGATATAAGCAAAGTTACTGAGGGTACCTGAACGCACCACACTCTGAACTACACACACATATAGTCAAAGTTACTGAGTGTCCCTGAACGCACCACACTCTGAACTACACACAGATATAGTCAAAGTTACTGAGGGTCCCTGAACGCACCACACTCTGAAAAAGGATCCCTTCAACATTTTTAAATAACTAGGTTGACGGTCCAATGCACTCAAGAACCAAAGACACACACATACGATATGCATATTATATTTATTGTCCCATTTCATGTTTTGTAATGGCTTGTGGCAATATTATGAATGTGTCATTGTGCTGCTGTCAAATCCTCGTCTCAGTACGATACCAGTCACCTCTGTGGAAACATTGGTATAACTGCCTTTTTTAATTTATATTGAAGTGTATATCTTTTGAAAATTGATCTTGAGTCTCTACAATAAAGCTGACGAATATCTTCTCCTCAAGTATTTTTCATGAACCTTAAATTCAGACGACTCTTGCTAATGATTGCTAATTCTTTGAAGTAATACATTTGTTTTTGTAATGAATGTAACCCTGAAGGCATGAACACCCTGATCGGGTACGACCTGGTGCCCGAGGCTAAGATCGTGGACTCGGCGCTCAGAGCGTGCCGGAGACTGAACGACATGGCCAGCGCCATCCGTATCCTGGAGGCCGTTAAGGTGAGATCACTTATCGAATTGTGGAAGAAATGAGGCCCTATGTCTCTTCCTAACCACTCTTACTTAATGTCCATGAGAATGTTCAAGATTCAAGGCTTTTATTGTCATGTGTACATAGCTACAGTTTAGATATGTCAATGGAAATCTGAGGCTCCTCCAACAGCGAAACACAGTAAAACAGATCAAATAGTGCAAGGCAAGTTTATTTATATAGCACCATTCAACACAAGGGAATACAAAGTGCTTTACAAACATGAAAGACATTAAGAGCATTAAACACATTAGAACATTAAAAAGATATTAAAACTTGAATAACACAGGTACATGAATAAAAGTTAAGATGTGAATAGTTCAATTAAAAGCAGCGGCAAAAAGAAAAGTCTTCAGCCTGGATTCAAAAGTAGTAAAGAGTGCAAGTAAATACAAATACAATAGAATATAATAGAACTAGTGCAAGAATAGTCTATAAGATGCAAACAGATGAATGTTCTGGATGTTCTTTCCAAAGCTCAGGTGTTCAACAGTCTGATGGCCTGTGGGATGAAACTGTTCTGGTATAATAACATAATGATCTGGGATTAAAGGAAGTAGTGAAGGAGAATTCATCAGGACACTGGGAGACGTTATGATGAGACGGAGGGTGTTTTGGATGTGCCTCTGTTGTGGGGAAACTACAAAGCCACTAAAAGCACATCTAGATACTTGAGTCCGTGCATAGCATGTTGTTTCTTGAGGGTTTCATAAATGTGTGAAGCTAATTGGTTGCATGAAAGCCATTTAGTATCATTGTATATAACGGCTTTGAATAAATAATACTCTATGGAATATATATATACATAAACACTTATCTTTCGTAAAGGATGGTCCAGTGTTTCCTTAAGGAGGCAACAAGGGAAGCAAGGTGCCCACTGAGAGACTTCTAGGTCAAGCGTGTCTTCAAAGACAGGTAAAGGAGCTTTTTTTTCTACAGTCTCACAACAGAAGAGAAGGACCGGTATACGGTAATAATAGGTACACAGCACCACAGGACAGATATCTGAACGCAATGTGTGTTGGGAGAAGTCAAGTCAAAATACAGACAATTATCTGAATACTTGATTCATCGTTAAGGAAACAGCCACTACTTCATTATATATGTTGCATTGTTGGAGGAGCTCAGGTCAGAAGAATTTCATTGCCATGTCTACACTGTAGCTTTGTGCATATGACAATAAAACCTTAGAGTTTGAACGTCTGCACAGCCTTCTCTTGATAACTGGACTCAAACTCACACTGTACATTTCACATTTATATTCAATCTCATATTTAATAATCCAGTCCTGGCTAAATTAAAGTATATATCTAGTCTTTTAATTTCTCTAATGTTCAATGCCTTGTCTTTTCATGCTGCTGCAACGCAAACATTTCCCACATTGGGATCAATAAAGTTCTTCTTATCTGATCTTATCTTAAAATATACCACACAGTAGTCTGACATATATTCAGTGTTCCAAGTCTTTTAGTTTTTATGTTTTTTGGGTTCTTTTGTATTTAAATGTATATTTTTGACCTCTTTTTGCAACTTATGGTCTGAAGTTGTTTATGTTTGCACCACAATACACCAGAGCTAATCCCTCTGTGTGTACCTGGTGATAAACTTGATTCTGAATTTAGGAAGTTAATGCGTGTTAAAATGTGCAGCAGCTCATGAAGGATATTGACTTCCTCTCATCTGAACATGTCTCCTTCTCCTCTCTCCTCAGGTCCTTGGATGTATAACGAGATGACGATGAGCTCTTCTGATTCCCCACTTTAAATATGTCTATATATTGTTGATCAAATCCATGCTTTCCTGTTGTGTACAAAATGGTGGACCTAATAATAAAGAAACCAATCATTTAAGAACGTGTGTTGTTCTTTTAGTTTTGTATATAAATGCATCATGTTTTTCCAAGTTGATCAAATAAACTCATGAATACAAGATTAAAACATAGTTTTCTCTATCTTGGTCAAAGTGTTGATGAACCAGTTTGTACCTTTTGGTTTGATGAGCTTCAGGTCACCAGGACTTGCTTTGTTTTTATTTCTGTACTTGGGTACATTTCTACGCTGAAGGATTTTAATTCTGCTCTCTGCAATGAGCAAAAAACGCATTGGTGGCTAAATATATTTGACTAAATATACACTGTAATTAAAAAAGTATTTCCTTATCCATAATTACTCGTGACATATTGCATAGTTATGATATACCCCTGTTCTTTGGAAACAATATACATAAGAAACAAGACTTTAAATCCATATGTATTCTATAAGAACTGCAGTGAGTGCATATTTGAGTTGTGTTGTATTTGTTAACACGACTAAAGTACACATTTGAATTATTGTTGCAGATTCACATATACACAAACCAAGTATAAAGTCCAGTCGTTGTTCTAATCAGTATTTACATATAAGTGCTTTGTTATTGTTTAACCTTTTATACACTGCAATAAAACAACACAATGATTTGCTTCTGAATATGAAATAGAAACCTTGCAGACAGGTGTTTGCCCCTCTTTGCTCTTCTCTTCACCACCAGATGGCGACAGGAGCCTGGATATCTGTTTCTTTCTCATAAGCAGTAAGTTGTACCAAAGCCCTATAACTGAAAGAGTTGCGACAGCGGAAGTCCAAAATGCTTGATCGTCTCGTGGTGGTCTCTTTATAGGGCTTTGCTTCAGTCATACTCATACAGGGGCTGTTTCTCAAAGTCGAGGACGCTTCCTTGGTAGGACATGTCCTTCCGAGTCAGGTCCTTCAGAGGCTAGGCAAGAATCCTTCCCAGCATTCGGAGAACGAAGAATGGAACAGGCTAGCAAGTGTGCAGGTGTGCGTCATATGAGAGGCCCCGCCTTAAATTGAGCGCGATTTGTTTGAAGACTCATAACTGATTTGTGAAGATCGAAGATGTACTTGAGTAACTGTATTTTGTAAAAGGATCATCTCTCCAGGAGAGAACCACTAAACTAACATAACACGTTCTCCTTCTGTCTGCAGCCTTGAAAAAGTCCTGGAGGATAAGCAGCCATAAGAAAATCATAAAATCACCATCACCAATCAATAATACAATGTGTATTCATATATCATACTTGATGTCTGCAAACCTCTTTTACACATCTTGGTGCACATTGTAGCATAAACCACAAATATCAAGAAAAGAGGCAATGTCCAAACAAGGTTCATTTTAATTATTTATTTGGAGGCTCTGAAGGATCCTTCCTTGACATTGAGAAGCAGCCACAGTATAGGAAAAGCAATTAAAAAAACTTTAAAATAGAAAAGCATTTCCTTGTGTGTGTGGTTTAGGCATGGATGTATAATAGGAACTGGAAACAGCGTGGGAGGCCGGGTCTCATTCTTTCCTATGAGAACTGCTCATTGGCGCATGAAGGCAAAATGGCCCAACTTTTGAGAGAGCGAAACGTCACAGATTACCCATCATGCCTGGCTGTCAGAGCAGAAGAACCCGTATGTGCGCTCACAGAGCATGCGCCCCTTAAGCCCCGCCCCCCGAGCGTCCACTCTCGGCTCACTAGAATGAATGGAGAGAATATAAATCTAGATTCAGCTTTTAGTGCATTTTACAACTTTAAGGACCGAATGATTCTAATAAGGGCTATAAAATAGTTCATACTGGGTAGTTTATTGAGTTAAAAAAAAAATATCCACCGATTTACAGACGTCTTTTTCCCAATGTTAGTCAATGGGAAAAAGGTATTTTCGGGCCGGGTGACGTCACGGACTGATACGGAAGGTGCAGTACCGCCGTTTGGACACAACACATTTTGGGCACAGAGTCCGGAGCACTTCCTGGGGGCTTGGGTTTAGGGAGGGCGGCGCCCTATCGCCCCCTATGGGCCAGCCGCCACTGGGTAGAAGTACAAAGTAGCAAAAATATTGAGATACTCAAGTAAAGTATAAGTACTTCAGAATTGTACTTAAGTACAGTATTTGAGTAAATGTACTTAGTTACTGAACACCACTGGGTTTAATTCACTACCTAAGTATATTATATTTACATTCACCAGCACAAACAGGTACAGGTTTTTACAGTTTGATAATACAAAACAAATAAAACTCCAAATCGCATGCCTAGGTACCAAATGCCCCAAAATCCCAAATCTTACCCAGCAGTCAGTACCAATTGGTAAAATAAGAACAAGCCCTTATTTTTGTCATAACCCGGCTCCTATGCCTGACAAAAATGTGAAAGGACGAAATGGATGGTGGTAAATTAAAGTATTGTATGTAATAAAGTAAACATGTACTTGAAAAAAACTCAAGATAACACCAAAGGAAGGCCGATACGGGTAGATGCTCTCAGGAGGGAGTCCAGGAGAAAAGAGAGAAGGAAAGTGGCCTTCGCTCAGAATCTGTGTTACCTTCAAGGACAAGTGGAAAAATGTGCAGGAAACAAAACAGAGGACTAGGACTTCAACTGTCACACACACTCCACAAGGTTTTTCCTCAGCTCAAGTTGAGCTCTTCGCAAAGATACGGGTCCAGCTCACGGAGAGCATTGATCAGAACCCTGCTGGCTGCAGCTCCTTTTCTTCGCACCGCGTCCACCATCTCTCGTGCTCCGTCATTTTGGGGTTTTGCTCTGGCCGACGTCATTTCAGATTCACTGATCACTTCAGAGTCAAAGAGTTTATCCAGAAGGTCGTTCAGGACAGTTGGAGTCACTCTTCGAATGAACTCTGTCCGAACTGTGAGCAGCCTCTGGTCTGCTGGGACTCTGCTCTCTGCTGGGATTCTGCTCTCTGCTGGGACTCTGCTCTCTGCTGGGACTCTGCTCTCTGCTGGGACTCTGCTCTCTGCTGGGACTCTGCTCTCTGCTCGGACTCTGCTCTCTGCTCGGACTCTGCTCTCTGGGACATTTCTCCGGAACAAATCCTGCCTTGGAACTGGAAGATAAACAGGGAAATACTTTTGTTAACCAACAATCCAATTAAACAGATCTCTTAAAAATTACTCGACATTCCCAGAGGGGGATTTCTGTTCACTTAAAGTTATAATATGTAACATTTCCTCATTAAAATGTATAAAAACTCCTACACCTACGGTGGCCCGGAAGTGCAAGACACCACAGCATTTCACAAAACACAACAGCATTTCAGAAAACACAACAGCATTTCAGAAAACACAACAGCATTTCAGAAAACACTACAGCATTTCAGAAAACACCACAGCATTTCAGAAAACACTACAGCATTTCAGAAAACACTACAGCATTTCACAAAACACTACAGCATTTCAGAAAACACTACAGCATTTCAGAAAACACCACAGCATTTCAGAAAACACTACAGCATTTCAGAAAACACCACAGCATTTCAGAAAACACTACAGCATTTCAGAAAACACCACAGCATTTCAGAAAACACAACAGCATTTCAGAAAACACAACAGCATTTCAGAAAACACTACAGCATTTCAGAAAACACTACAGCATTTCAGAAAACACAACAGCATTTCAGAAAACACCACAGCATTTCAGAAAACACAACAGCATTTCACAAAATACAACAGCATTTCAGAAAACACAACAGCATTTCAGAAAACACCACAGCATTTCACAAAACACCACATCATTTAAACTTATACGGAAAGGGTATTCCTTTAGGGAGAACACTTCTTGTTTGTGATTGGACAGAGCCAGCCAGAGAAGCACTGCTGTGATTGGTTGTTTTTGCTGCCAGTCAAGAAATGACGCTTTGTGATTGGTCAGCACCCGACAGCGCAACATGTCCCAACACATCAACCGTTAGCTGTTAGCACACACTCAGAGCTCACAGCTCCTCATATCTGTTTAGAAACTGGACAAAAGTTAAACAAGTACAAACCACAGACTGTCTATGTCATGGCGAATACAGTCGCTGCTTTATTTATGTCTGTATGACGCTGTTGTGAGTGTGGACGGAGCAGCTACAGGTTAGTTTAGCCTGATCGATCCGCCCCCTCTCCAGCACGTCTTGTTTGAATGACAGGAGTAAACACTGACAGCTGCGGTGAAACTCGAGCGATTAGAGCGATGCGAAAAAACCATGAATTAATGCTTTATTAATTCATGGTTTTTAAGGGGCTTATCTCCATGTAAATACTATGGTAGACTACCCAATATTCGCATCGCTCTAATCGCTCGAGTTTCACCGCGGCTGTCAGCTGTGTTACTCCTGTCATTCAAACAAGACGCACTGGAGAGGGGGCGGGGCGTATCTCCATGTAAATCCTATGGGAGATACCAACGAACATATTGGCCGTGATTTAATTGTAATACACGTTTCAAAGTGATGCCGAAGTAACTACATACTGATACCGGTTAGTAAAAACCATGAATTAATGCTTTGACAAGTCTGCAGACAAGACGGCAGGCGAAAAGCTTTTAAAATGCGTGTTTTCTGAATGAAATCGGATCCATCAGGCTAAACTAACCTGTAGCTGCTCTGTTCACACTCACAACAGCGTCATACAGACATAAATAAAGCAGCGACTGTATTCGCCATGACATAGACAGTCTGTGGTTTGTACTTGTTTAACTTTTGTGCTAACGGCTGATGTGTTGGGACATATAGCTGTTAGCACACACTCAGAGCTCACAGTTCCTCATATCTGTTTAGAAACTGGACAAAAGTTAAACAAGTACAAACCACAGACTGTCTATGTCATGGCAAATACAGTCGCTGCTTTATTTATGTCTGTATGACGCTGTTGTGAGTGTGGACGGAGCAGCTACAGGTTAGTTTAGCCTGATGGATCCGATTCCATTCAGAAAACACGCATTTTAAAAGCTTTTCGCCTGCCGTCTTGTCTGCAGACTTGTCAAAGCATTAATTCATGGTTTTTACTAACCGGTATCAGTATGTAGTTACTTCGGCATCACTTTGAAACGTGTATTGCAATTAAATCACGGCCAATATGTTCGTTGGTATCTCCCATAGGATTTACATGGAGATACGCCCCGCCCCCTCTCCAGTGCGTCTTGTTTGAATGACAGGAGTAAACACAGCTGACAGCCGCGGTGAAACTCGAGCGATTAGAGCGATGCGAATATTGGGTGGTCTACCATAGTATTTACATGGAGATAAGCCCCTTAAAAACCATGAATTAATAAAGCATTAATTCATGGTTTTTTCGCATCGCTCTAAATCGCTCGAGTTTCACCGCAGCTGTCAGTGTTTACTCCTGTCATTCAAACAAGACGTGCTGGAGAGGGGGGCGGATCCATCAGGCTAAACCTAACCTGTAGCTGCTCCATCCACACTCACAACAGCGTCATACAGACATAAATAAAGCAGCGACTGTATTCGCCATGACATAGACAGTCTGTGGTTTGTACTTGTTTAACTTTTGTCCAGTTTTCTGAACAGATATGAGGAGCTGTGAGCTCTGAGTGTGTGCTAACAGCTAACGGTTGATGTGTTGGGACATGTTGCGCTGTCGGGTGCTGACCAATCACGAAGCGTCATTTATTGACTGGCAGCAAAAACAACCAATCACAGCAGTGCTTCTCTGGCTGGCTCTGTCCAATCACAAACAAGAAGTGTTCTCCTAAAGGAATAACCCTTTCCGTCCAATGTGAAATGCTGTTGTGTTTTCTGAAATGCTGTGGTGTTTTGTGAAATGCTGTTGTGTTTTCTGAAATGCTGTGGTGTTTTCTGAAATGCTGTGGTGTTTTGTGAAATGCTGTTGTGTTTTCTGAAATGCTGTTGTGTTTTCTGAAATGCTGTTGTGTTTTCTGAAATGCTGTGGTGTTTTGTGAAATGCTGTTGTGTTTTCTGAAATGCTGTGGTGTTTTGTGAAATGCTGTTGTGTTTTCTGAAATGCTGTTGTGTTTTCTGAAATGCTGTGGTGTTTTCTGAAATGCTGTTGGGTTTTCTGAAATGCTGTGGTGTTTTCTGAAATGCTGTGGTGTTTTCTGAAATGCTGTTGTGTTTTCTGAAATGCTGTGGTGTTTTCTGAAATGCTGTTGTGTTTTCTGAAATGCTGTGTGTTTTCTTGAAATG